>NW_005841947.1:582106-583103 GCF_000455745.1 Alligator sinensis
CACAGCAGGGGCCACCATGCCTGCAACTTTCACCCTGCTGCGCCTTAACACACAGTGTCACCCATGTCACGAGTTTTGCTTGTCCACAGCTTGAGGCGCACTTCCCCCCAAGCCCCTGCACCAATCTCCTTGAAACTTGGCAGGCATTGTGGCCTGAGCAGGGGCCACCACCCCTGCAGTTTTTAGCCCTCTGTGGTGTAACACATACATGTGACATGAGTTTTGCTTTCAAGAATTTGGGGTGCAGTTCCCCCCAAACCCCTGCACCCATCTTCTTGAAACTTGGCAGGCTTCATGCTCTCAGCAGAGGCTACCACTCCTGCAAGTTTCATTCAAATCAGACGAAAAAACAACAAAATTATAGATATTTCATTGATTTCCCCATTATACCCTATGGCCGGATCTCTGAGGTGGCTCCAAAGCTTTGGAGCCGCTTCGGCCGGACTGAAGTGGGAACCCAGTCCGGAGCTCCAGATCGGATCGCAGCCATCCGAAGTGGCCGGATCTGAAGCCCGATTGAATAGCTGCCTACTCACGCAGGCCTAGTGGCCAGTGTGGTATTTAAGTGCTGTTTTGTAACCTAGCCCACCTTGTCCAATTGAGGACAGAAAGTAACGCTCAACCTCTTCCTGGAGGCCTTCTATAATACCTTTATTGCCCTATGTAGTGATCTTCCTCTGGGAAACTTGTCAGTGTAGGTCAAGCTGTAAGGTGCCTCTTGTGGTAATCTTAGGTAATGTAGGCTGTGTTAGTACATGTGGAAGGAAGGGTAGGCATAGCTACTTCAATAAGGAATCACCTTTTGAGGCAATGCGGTGAAATTCAGCATCTTTGTGAGAAGCAGTACAATAATTGGTGTAAGGCCTTGTGACCAAGAGGATTTTTTGGGCCGGTTTGAGGCTGGGCTTGAGTTGAAGGTGATAAGAAATAGATGAGATCCAAAAACAAAATTCAACACTCCCCCTCCCCCCCCCCCCCCCCCCCGCCAGAGAAACCG
>NW_005841947.1:583134-585188 GCF_000455745.1 Alligator sinensis
AAGAAAAATGTCATTTTATTAAAATGAAAGTATCTTGTGGAAGTATATCAGTTTGTGCTAAATTTTCATTGCAAACATTTCTTAGGCCCAGGTTGGCATTTCTGGACAGAGAGACTCTTTTACTTTCTCTGCCCAATATTAATTTCTCTATGGAAAAGTAAATTCTTCCAACCAGAGAGAAGCTGGCTACTTAGTGGTAAGGGCAGTTACATGAAGTAGAATAAGCTCAGAATGAGGCAGCGCAGGGTCTCCTGTAAGCCAAACGAGTGCCCTGACCATTAGGCTCTTGAGTGGCAGAGCCAGATGTGGCGCAAGCTGTGCTTGGCTATTTTTGTGAAGCATCTAGAAAAGTCTCCTTTGCGGCCCGCATTAGAAAGAAAAAATTGGAATCTCAGATTTGTGAAACATGGTTTTAACTTTGGCAAGCCCTACTGAGAAAGCAAGGCTGTTTTCTCTTTCCTGATTGGTTCTCTGGTGTTTGAGACCACAACGCAATGTCATGGGAAGTACCAAGCTCCAGCTCAAATACCCGTATCTCTCTCTCTCTCTCTCTCTGTCTCTCTCTCTCTCTCTCTCTCTCTCTCTTGGTCTTCTAGCTCCTCTTCTCTGTCTTTCTACTTTCTTCTTCCTCCCCCCACCGTTTCCTCCCATGCCCAGCTGGCTTTTTGCCCAGCATTGTTTCTTTTGTGCCTCTTTGGCCTGTCTCCTCTCTGACCTCCCTCCAACTCAACAGGCAATTAAAGCCGCAACCTCAGACGTAAAGACTTAGTTTTTGTTTGGAAAGCACAGGAATGAAAAACAAAAGCAGTGCCCTGAGTAATGTACCCAAGCCACAGGCACATCTGTGCTTTGGTGATGATGACTCCAAGTGGGCGGGGAAAGGTACCACCGTTCTTTCCCTGTGCTCCTCACACTACAGCTGTGGATGACAAAGCCTGCTTGGTTCAGGAATATGTCCCCTGAACTCAGTAGCAGATATGCAGCTTAAGTGGGGTCTGGATCCCGCCCAGTCAGCATCCTCCTGAACATCCATGGATTTTTCGGCTTGTATCCTGCAAATGCTACCAACTGCTTCCCAGTCCTAATGCTAAATTCCAGCATGCTGGCTGCATCTCCCCCGCCCCCCCATTTCATAGCTCCTTTGCTTCATTTGGAGTGGGTGCATGGTTCTCCTCCCAGTTCAGAGCCCAGATCCTGCCTCATTTCACTCTGCTTGCATGCAAAAAAGAATGCTGTACCAGCAGTGAGGGGGATTTTGGGAGGGGAGAGGGAGATATTTGCTCTTCTAGAGTTTTTCCTGCTGTAAAAGTCAAGATTGTGCATTACTCTAGGGCCAGGGAGAAAAGGAACAAAAATGGTTTTAAAGTTACCTTTGTACCTTCCTCATTCTAAGCTATTTGGGGGTCAAAATGCTCCTGCTGTAGCTTAGGCAAGTATGCTAGCCTGCCTAATGCCACTCAGAATTTCAGAGCACTACACTTTATGGGGCCGGTTTCTTACATAGTTTTCTTGCCTTGGAGCTAGCTAGGAAGGCTTGTGAGGAGCAGTTCTAGTCGGGAGAAGAGAAAGGTTGAAATTATCCTTTGGTTGAATGGAACCAACTTCTCTTCAATTGCTTACCCCTGTCCCAGCCTGGCAGTCTCCTTCACATTCCCTCCCTCCCTGATGTATCCATCTCCTATCCCTACAACTTGCTCACCTCTCTCTCTCTGCTCCTTTTTCTACCTGTCAGTGTATGGGGATGATTTGGTGGTGAGCGAATGGGAGAAGACAACCTTGGTGAAATGTAGGGCATGCAGTGTCAATGTAAAAACAAACAAACATGAGTACAGTAAAAGCACTGTTACCTGGCACAAGTGGGGAATGGTGGGGTGCCGGGTATCTAAAAATTTCAGTTACCTGAGGCCGGCTGCTTTTGGCCAGAGCAGCGGTAGCTCAGGGTGGAAGTTTCAGCTGGATGTGGAGCAGCGGCAGCGCAGGGTGGTGGCTGCTGCTGTCAAGTGTGAGTCCGTGTCATGTCCGTCCCCCCGTGTGTGTGTCCCATATCCCCCACC
>NW_005841947.1:585305-587528 GCF_000455745.1 Alligator sinensis
AGGTGGATGCCTCTTACTTTTTCCTGTATGTACAAATGCTGTTGCTGGATTTGAAAGAAGGATATGACTGGATGGATGGGTTCATGACTTGACTGGGTTCATGACTTGCAAACATTTGGTTTCTCTTGGGACAGTCCCTGCTCTCCCAGGAGAAATCATGAATATACTTGTATCAAGGCGTTTATTCTCAGAGTAAAAATGGCTGCTCCAGGAATAAAATAACCTGGGGACAGCCCAAGCTCAATCACTCCTGGGACAGCAAATGTCTGTCTGTGATGTTCTGGGTAAATTTTTCTACCAGGAGAACAAATCTGGGGGAGTTCTCCCAGATTACTTGAATGTGTGTACGTAGCAAGAATATAACTTCAGGTGAAGGCAATCCCTTGAAATGACCGTGTTATAGCTTTCTGAAGCAAAGATTATCTACTATTCCATTTGCTGCACCTACCACCAACTGGCCTCTTTGTGATACTGTAATTCATATAATTGATGGAGGAATAGTCTAGCAGAGTGAGACGCAGATGCTAAAGTAAAAGCAGATGCTCCAATATCAGAAATCCTCTGCCGTTGAAATCAAAATGATGTTAACATGGTGTCAGGGCACACTGTCATTCTGCATCTTTTTTCAGACTGGCATCGGTTCGTGACGCCTCCTTGCCAGGTTTGACAGCATAGCCGGAAAACAATGTTCCTTTCTTGCAAAGCCTCAAGATAAATTCAAATCACATATTGGTCTGAGAGCTGAATTTGCCTCATGCATGGGGCAAACCCACAAAAAAAACAGGGAACATCTTGTAAACTTTCAAAAGATGGGAAACTTCCGTGAGCACAGCAGAGACGTGGCTGTAGATGTTTTGATCTGATCCTTCCCTTCCTTATTTTGGTATGCAGGGTGGGTTGAGTTGCAAAGTTGTGGTCTGCTGCTTGGAATCTCATAGGATCATTAAGTTCATTGGGTCACTATGAAACTTCCTTCATGCCACTGCTGAAGATGCCCTCTTTGTCTGTGGGGACCCACCTGGTTGCTAGCCAAAAAGTTACAGTTTCTGCAAATGGATTGTGGAGGTGGGTGGTGAGAAGAAAGACGGCATAAACTGGGGACTGAAGCTGTGACTTGCTCTTCCATTTGGTTAAGGATTTCCACCACCTCCCATACTCTGCTCCGTGGTGCAGATCTGATGCGTGGCACAAAAAGGCTGCAATGCCCTCCTTATGTGGTCAAAGGAAAGAACAGAGAAAAGCCAGCTTCCCCTTGCCACTCTGGGCTTACTCACAGCAGCGGCTTCTGCTTCCTTGGAGCATTTTGTTTCTGAAGAGACTTCCTAGCACGTGCCATCTAGGCTTTTCAGTAGCCAGCACAGGAGGGCAGAGCCACTTGGGGCAAGATAGCTCTGCCGGAAGGACTCCGCCGCCACCTCTGTGCCAGCTCTGGCAGGCTGTTTGCACGAAGACCCGGCTTTTTGAACGTCTTGACAGCTGGCCCCACCACATGCTTATTAGCCGCTGCTTTACTCTCGCACTCGGCTTCTCCTTTACCTTCCCAACCATCGTGCCTTGCCCTCCCCCTCCCGCCCAGCCCAAAACTCAGTCCCTTCGCCAGCCCCCAGCCTCTCCAGATTAGAGCTCTCCAGGGACCTCGTCCTTTTGAAAGGAAGAAAGAAAGAAAAAAGGGAGGAAGAAAGAAAGAAAGAAGGGGAACAGAAGAATGAAAACAGACCCAAGGGGCAATAGTCCCTTGAGCCATCTCACTGCATTACAATGAATATGGACTCTATTAAGCTCCGTTCTGCCTGTTAGTGTTTCCCAGGGCAACACAGCTCCCATATGGCAAGCATGCAGCAGATTAGGGTAGGCCTCTAGGCTTCATTGAAGACCTGAGGCTTGACTGGCAGTTGTCCCCCCTCCCCCCTTCTCCTCACACTTGACACTGCCTGTGTTTATCTAAAGCAAAAGGGGCGGTGGGTGGGGGGAGAAGGGGCATTTGCAAGGTTATTGTCCTGGGCAATGAGAGAGAGGAGAGGAGAAGGACCCAGGCAGGCAGGGAAGGAGAAAGGGATGTGGGGAGGGGTGAGGGATGAAGGAAGGGAGCCTAGGGGAATAGAAGAGGACTAGGAAAGAGAAAGTGGAAGGAGGGGGGAGAGGACGACTTCATAAATATTCAGGAGGGGTGTTGAATGGGCAGAGGAGAAATAAAGCAGATGGAATTCATGATAAAGAACAGCC
>NW_005841947.1:587566-629413 GCF_000455745.1 Alligator sinensis
AGGGGGGAAATTAAGTGCGTGTGGGGGCCAATATATTGAAGAAAAGGCATGTTTCTTTCTTTTGCTTCCCCTGCACTCTGGCAAGGAGGTTTCATCCGTTTTAAGGTCTGAGGCCATTTTTGGAGAGGGGCAGAGGATCGCGGATTATGCTGTTTGGGTGCAAAGTCTCCATTTGAGGCAAGAAGTGGAATAAGGAGAGCTGCAGCAATGAGGAACTGGTGATGGGAAATAATTGCATCACTTTTTTTTTTTTTCCCCTTGCTTTGCATCTGGAATTAAATTGTTGAGCAATATTCTATTTGACACCCCTGGCGACTAAAGGCCCCCGTAAGCTGACAAGGGAAGTCCCGGGACATGCCTTACTATCCCAACTCGGAGTGACTATTTCTGGGCAGAGAGAGGAGCAGTTCAGCCTCCACAGCCAACTCAGCACTTACTGGGCCTGCCAAGACTGCCAGCAAGCGGGCTTCCTGGGGCCTGCAGGATGGGCGGCTGTTCGGGAGCAGCTGACTCTCATTTCAAAGAGGTTGCTGAAGAGATGTCACATAATGCTGATACTCTGTCACTACTGACCTGGGCCAGATTTAAACAAGCAAGGCAATGTTCCATAGCCCATTGCTATTTCCTGAGCCATTTCATTCAGTCCCTCCACAGTGATACCATAGCAGAGACTGTAGTTGGAGTGAGACTGCAAGGCCAGTAGTCTCATGTTAAGGGAAGATGAAACAGCCCGTAACATGGGTTGTAATATTGTAACCTTATTATAAGATTTTTGTCTGGGGTTTGGTTCTGTTTCTATGAAACATTCTGCTCTAATGTGAAGCCCATTTTCTACCATGAGCCTGCTTTATACCTTTAGAAAGGTACTTTCATGCAAATCCTGCTTTGTAAAGCCCTCTGATGATCCCACTAACAAAACTAGCCCCCAGTTTACAAGGCAGATCCATTGAGCTGCACATCTGTGATGCTCTGCTTACTCCTAAGTATGTTTCAAACATGTTAACTTCATAATGCTACAGGAGTTTAATATTTCTGCATTGCTACTGCTCTACAGGTTCTAATCTCACTAACAGCCATCAAGAGTCATGGAGGATCAAAGCCTGAAGCTCTCCCCCATCATTTAAAATTATTTATTGGGGGGGGGGGGAATGCCCCTATTCTTAAGAAAGTCCATCCAAAAAACCTGCATGAATCAAAGGTTAGAGTGCAACAGCTAAACCTCAGAAGCCAAAAATGCCAAAGTTAAGGAGGAAACCACAATCCTAATTTTGCTCCGTGCACATATGCATTAGGATACAGGCTTCAAATACTGTAGTACAATATCATACATTTTTTTTTTTTTTCCCTCCAGTCTTACATATGCCACTCAACATTGATCTTGACCCCAGCTCTCCCAAACATTTTGGTCCATTCAGTGTGTGTTACTGCTGTTGCGAAGAAGAACTATACTTTTCCCACAGCTGCACTTCCTACTCTTCAGACTCCTCCAGGGCAGCACTTGTGGCCAATATTGTGGCTCCAGTGAGAAGTGCTAAAATTAAACCCAGTTTGGCTCTTTGGTAGGAGATTGAGAAGTTAACTTGCTTCCTAAAAATTCTTACCTCTTCTATGGCACTTTTCAGTTCTGGTGTTTCAGTTTATTAGAGAAGGCTCAGCTAGGAGTCAGAAGGCCTTGGGTTCTATTTCCAGCTCTGCCACTGGCTAATAGTATAATCTTGGTCAAGTCATTTCCTTCCCACAGCCTTCAGTTTCCTGTCTGAAAATGTGACTGGCAGGTCTGTTTTTTATTGAATGCTTGGAGATCTACGGTTGCAAAGGACTATTGAAGTGTTATGCGGTGTTATTTATTATTTGCATTGCAGCAGTAATGGCTAATGATCTCGGCTGATATTTGGGCCTTGTACCAGGCACTGAAGAGTGTAAGAGATGATTCCTGCTCTGAAGAGCTGAAATCTGATTGGACAAAAGCTAAGAGAGAAGTCTAGTATTATTCCTATTCTACTGAGATGCAGAGTGTGGCAGTGAACTGCTCAGTGTCACGCAGTGCAGCTGTAGCGTAGATCTCGGGGGTCTTCCCGTTCAGTGACTTAATCACAAAAAAATCCCACTTCTCCAAAGGTAAATTATTCCTCCCTTCCCTCACTTGCATGAGGAAGAAACAGGTTGCCTAACAGGCTGGAACAACCAAAAATGTAGTCTCAGCCCATGACCATTAATTCTGCCTGTCCCATCAACTGCAGATAGTCGCTTAAAATCTACAGATGTTCCCAGGTCGCTACATTTTGTATCTGGATCTACAGCCAGACTTCCCCAGTGTTTGCAGCCTGGGCTTTTGAGCAGACTGGCCTCTCAGAAAACCCGTGTGCACAGACTGGTGTGTCTGACCTGAGGCGGCTGATGTAAACTGGCCTTCTGCCTTAACTCCCTTGTAAATGTCACCAAGCAACAGAAGAAGTGGGTGATTTACTCTCTTGCCCGTGACTACTGAATTCATACCCTGGTTTCTCTCAGTCACGTCTGGCCCCTGCGGACTACGAGATGAGTGTGCGCTGCTAATTTTGTGTGCAGTTCCACTGAAGTGTAGTCTAGGGTACAGCTGCTACAAGGTGGCATTTACGAGGAGGCTGAGACAGGAGTCCCAGTTTCCACAGGCTGCTTCAGCTCAAGAGGTGCTGGGCAAAATCAATGCAGCTAGGCTTTTTAATGGCAGCTCAGCTTTGCAGCTTGTCATGGGGAGAAGGGAATCTAAATGGCCAAAGGAGATAAAAAATGGGGGGGCATCTGTATCTTTTTGCCCAGAAGCTATACCACAAGTCAGACTGTCCTTGGAGAAGCTCCTTTAAATTGAGCTCCTTCTCTGTTCTGTTCTGGTATCCATTTCACCACAGGGAAATCCATCAGCATTGTGCCAGGCTCTTGCAGGTACAGGTAAAAATAAAATCTGAAAGCAGTGCTTAGCACTGCTGTTGCACCTTTTGTCCTCCGATCCCAAAGTACTGAAGGGGAAACTGAAGCGTAAAGATTACGTATCTTGACCAAGTTTACTGAGTGAGTCAGTGGCAGTGGAATCAACCCAAAACTGTTCCCATTTCTCGGCACTAATCAATCACACTACCAAGCTATATTGATTTCTTCCAGCCCCAGCACTGGTGGGGGAAAGCGTTGATAGTCATCCCAAAACAGGACGGACTCTTCTTGTCTTCAGTGTTTTCCTTCTTTCACTTTGCTTTTCGTTTCTTCCTCGCATACCTTCCTTCCAGCCTGGAGCTATAAAGAGCACATTCATGTCCAAGAGCAGAAACCAGGGCTGCTTTCCATTTGGAAACCTCATAAATTACAAACAGTGTGGTAGCAACAAGAATTGTTTGATTGGGCCTTGTTAAGCAGGAGGGGGTCTGGAGCTGTGGGCAGCATTTCCTCAGTAAAACCTTCAGCTTTTAATCAGCAAACACCTCTGTTGCTGCCTGTGTTTAATGCAAATCTCTATGCTTCTCCTCCCTCCTTTTTCTCTCTTCTTATTACTTTGCTATCTTCCCTTCTCTGGTTTACCTACCCCCATCCTTCCCATTTATTCTGTGCAGTGTGTGTGGGGCAGGGAGCTTGGTTGACAGTTTTTACACTCCACACATCTGATGAAGCCCTCGTTAATCTCACTCTGCTAATGGCCCAGCCTTTGATTTACTGGGCTGTCTGAAAGGGACTTACTACCTTCCCTCCACTGACAGGAAATTGTTATTTTAACCTGACAGGAAAGCATTAAAAAAAAAAAAGAGTGAGAGAGAGCCTTTCCCCCTGTTGAAGCCCCTTAAATTATTTTAACTCTTTCTTTCCCAGAGCAGCTGCTGAGGTTAAGGTCTAAGGTGGTGTTGGGACTCACGGTCTTGATGATTGTTGGAAAGAGCTTTTGCAAGAAAAAGGGGAAGTTTGTCAGGGAAAGAAGAAAAGGAAATTAAGAGTATTTTGAGTGAGCCCTCATTGTATAGTTGGGTAGAAAGATGGAAAATAATTCATTGGGACTGAAAGCCTACGATTTCCCAGTGCCAGGGGACCACATGCCCTGGATTTGCAAATGAGATGTAATGGGGGAATTGGGGTAGGTTCTTTCCTTAAGTTGAGAGCTGAGCTTTTTCCCTTCAGCCCCTCTCTCTTACCCAGGTACAAAGAAAGCCGGGGTGGTGACAGAACCTCAGCTGACAGAGGCATCTACTTCTCTCTGAGTTTTTGCTCTGTGTTTAATGCAGACAGCTTCAGGGCAGGTTTTTCAGAGCTGCTGAGCTCCTGCTTAGGCACCAAATAAGTGTCCAGATACTCAGATGAGCCCGATATAGGCTGGGAGCTGAATGCTTTTGCGAATCCGGTCCTCGATGTTGAGCAGTAGTCATGATTTCATTAATTTTCCATGTTTTATGCTATGTGTTTACTTTTTTATCAGTCCTGGCTAAAAAAGGAAAGGTCAGTATCCTTGTGGTAGCACCAGTGCTCTAGCAGAGGTCTGGAGAACTATCATACCATTGAGTTGTCTACCCCTCTCCATCCCACACCAAATCTCTGGAATCTATCAAGAATGTTGATTGAATTTACTGGTCTCTCTCCACAGCCACCTGTGGCCCTCCTTCATTTGGTGGACTTTGTCAATTTGGTAATTAATTGTGTATGCACACGGTAATCCTAGCTGTGAAGTGTGTATCTATCCATCTTGGTTTGTTGCCTCTGTGTATCAAGCCAAGATGTGTTTTATGAGAATTACAAAGTGGTCTTGATCAGAACTCCCCTTCCTCCTTCTCCCAACAGGTACCCCAAAACATCTCTTTTCCTTTTAATGTTCATTCCTCCCTCTGCCAAAACAAGGTGAAACCAGAGAGGTGAAAGGTGGTTTGCTCTCCAGCTTTCCAGAACTGCCAAGGCAGACTTAAATCAGCCCCCAAATTGTTTTGAGTTTTGTTTTGCTTTGGGGTCCTGAAAAACATTTATTTTCTTCTTATATCTAATAAACCAACATTCCAGCCCTAAGCTGCTTGACAGATGCTCTGTGCTGGGGACATTGTGTTCTCTCTAGCAAAAGCAACATAACTTACTTCTCTTTCCTTTTGATTTAAAACAGTCATGAAAAGAGGCTAAAACACAGGTAGGTATTAGGGTAAAGTGATAACTGGGATATAAAAGCCTCATGCTGTTTTGAAGACTCCAGGATACCAGTTGCAGTTAGCTACTTGATATCACCATGGCAAAAAATGTCATATACTGTATTAGCTTTCTGGCTTCCAGAACTAGTCCAGGCTTTGACTTCTGCACCAACACTACCAGCACCTTTAGTGTTAATAATTTTGAAACTCTCTTTTAAGCAGCACCTTGGGGCTGTCAATTCCAGGTACTAAGTAGCGCTATAGAGAAAATGTGTCTAGAGGGTATTCAAAATGCATATTGTTGCATTGTCTGACAGGAACATTTCTCCTTTCCTTAAATCCCCTGCCCTTGTAATGAAGGTAGTTCCAATCTGCTGTGGGTGTTTGAACAATTCACCACAGGATAACAGGGGGCAGGGCTTTGCCTTATGTCAGCTGCTATGCAGTAACTGCTCATTTGTCCCACAGCAAGTGGAGGATAAACCCATTGTAACTTATTCCTCTTTTTTCAAAGGGCAGGTTGTCACAGTTTAGCTTCCGCCTACCAAGGGCATGCACGTAGACCATTTCTATGGAACAAGCAATGTGCAGTAAAGCCCTACTTTTTACCCTGTACTAAATTGTTCCCATGTCCACACCCTTATTCTGGAATAAGAACATCCACACAGAGAATTAATTGAGAATAGGTGTTCAAGAGTAACTCCACAGGTAGATGTGCCCTTAGATCAAATAGAGAAGCATGCTTGAAATAGATCTGTGGATTTATTGATAGATCCAGTGATGGTTTCTCCCCTCAGCCTGTCATAATCCCTGTTTCCCAGGAGTATGTGTGCTTGCAGGGGAAAAAAGCCTCTTTTGTTTTCCCATTTAAACCAAAATACTGTCTTTATAGTCACAGCCAAAAAGAAAGTCAACCCAACAAATATCCTAACCCACACTCTGCTAAGAATGCTCATGTTTAGCTCCCGAAAGTCATGGGGTGTGCCAAGATAGCATAGCACAGTGCTCAGAGCGTGATGTGTGTCCATGCGTGTGTGATTCTGTCTGAGACTTGTGATACCTGACCAGCTGGGTGAACTTTGACATGTCCAGACCATGCTAGGGAGCAATACTGTGTGAGGCACAGTACATCTACTCTTTGCATGCAGTACACAGAAATGGATGCAACACAGCTACCCTCGAGCAGCACTAGGTATGTGGCATTAAACGCAGCCATGACAGAGCTTACCATTTTAAGGCAGTTGCATTGTTTCCATCTCTAGCTTGAGCACGCATGTGGTGGGGAGGCCCTTAGAGCCCAGATTTCAGAAGGACCCACAATTCCTTAAATGCCTTTTGTATCTATTTCTTCTATGTGGAAAAATGAGGATGACAATACTAACCTCCTGGGGGGTGGGGGCATTTTAGTGCTTTATTGGCATCTGTAAAATGATTTGAATGAATTGTCTAAGAGAAGGTGCAAGTGTTCTGTTAGATGTGGGCCACTTTTGGCTTTCTGCACCCCTCAGGAGCTTAGTTGGTATTGGAGCAGCCCAGAGCATTGTTTTGCACTGGACTCTGGCCAGGGTTTGCCCTTCCTCTTGTAAAGTACCTGCAGAGAGGCAGTGATATCTGAGCTGGGATCAGGTATGGGGAGAATTGCCATTGAGCTGACTTTTGTAATACGCTTGGATCTTCAGTCTCGGGGATTTGCTAAGGATTGACAAAGAATACGAGGGACTTGTTTGACATTCCCCCCTCCCCTTTTCTTTCCTGTCTTCTGCAGGGCACCGCAGGAAGCCACAGCACCTCCTTGAGTCTTCTGAGGCAACTTATGGGAACCCTGCCTGGGCCCTTCTGCTCCAGGCTACGCTGCATGGGATGACAATGACACCTGGAAGGAAGAGACCAGTGGCCACCATCCCCTGCCTTATCCTAGCAGCTGCTAGTTGCTTTGCTAATTTAGGTGAGTTCCATGCCGTTCTCATTTTTGTATTCTGCAAATGTAAAACAGTACAAATAACTGAAGATCCTGAAGTGCCTCTGGGAATGGACTCTGCTTTCCATCCCCAAAGCATCAAGCTCCTCCCCACCCCCACAGTTGTAAAGGGGCCATTTGCACTGTCACGTACTTGCAGAACATGCAATTGACCCTGCTTCCTTATCCTTCCAAGGGAAAATGTCCCAAAGAGAATCCACACACCTGGACACAGCTCCCTTCCTTTAACCTAGGTCAACCAAGGTCCAGCATCCCCGTCTTCCTGCTCTTCCTAAATGGCTGTTGCCCTATTGGACATAATGTCGACACCCCACATTCCCACTGCAGTGGAAATCATGGGTAAGGAAGAGCTCTAGGCTGCTTTCCTGCCATTTGTAGGTAGCCCACCCAGGGAGTATGAAGAAACTATCCTGGAGGTGAGGGGGAACTTTGATTCAGCATTGCTTGAAGGCAGTGCACTGGAGATGATTGCTGCTGAGGTTACACACTCCAGCAGATGAGAGCATTGGTTCCCTGTCTTCCCCTTAGCTCAGATCAGAATGAGCCAAGAGAAGGGCCAGGAGTTTCATGACTGCAGCTTGGCCAAGATGAATGGTGCACTCTGATGGTCTGGAGAGGCCAGTATTTTTCATGAGGGCAAAGTTTTTGTGGCTTTGCCCCAGGTAGAATGTTAATGTATTCTTACTTCTGTGCTTTGCCTGCAGGCTCCCGACAGTTTCCTATGGTACTTTCCTCCCTAAAGGAGGCACCTTGATGAGGGCTTAGGCAACTTGATGCTATCCCCAAGCATAAATGATTCCCCATGTCAGCTTCAGCCACAGCTGAACAAAGGCTGGAAATAGCAGTTTGAACAGGAACCTGGAACCAAATGTTGCTTGGACTTTCAGGGTCAGAATTACATCCTCCGCTTTCCAGTAGATCAAGCCAGACCCCTGGATCCCAGCATATTCTAAGCTCTGGGGTGCTCCATATCAGGAGCCAGGCTTCTCAGTCTAGCCCTCACTCTACCTGAGATGTAATCATGGCACAGTTCTAAGAAAGGCTTTGTCTAAAGAGATGAGAGGAATCTGTCAGCACTAGTGGTGCTTGCCAGGCAGAGCAGGATGTGTCAGCAGAGGAGCTCATCTTCTGTTCTGTGTGCTCGTGCTCACATGTATTTCATCTTCTCTCCCCACCCACTGCATAGGCGAGTCTCTGCAAGTCACGGTCCAACCTGCCTCCATTGTCCAAAAATATGGTGGCGTGGTGAGTCTGGGTTGTGTGGCAAACCCCACGAGAGTGAACGTTACCTGGAGACTGAATGGGAAGGAGCTGATGGAGTCAGATGAGGTGCTGGGGATTCACACCGAGCCAGGGAAACTCGTCATCCTTGCTCTCAACAACCACACCGTAGGCCGGTATCAGTGTATCGCTCGTGTACCTGAGGGGGTTGTGGCCAGTGTCCCAGCCACAGTGACGTTAGCCAGTGAGTAGCTTTTGTCCTCTGCCATCTCTTCCTTTTTGTTTTAATCCCTCATGTTGATTGGGACTCCAGTCCTGGGGCTGTCAGGGCTTGTGATGCAGTGGGATAGGCTGGTCCTGGAGTAACCATTGTGGCAGTAGCAAATCCTAGTTTGCTCCCAGGCTTTGAGAAAAGCATATTACTGGAGCATACTTGAGGGCGTGGGTGGGTAGGGAGTGCTCAGGGGCATTCTTTCTGGGACACACTGCCACTGTAGTGTAGACATACGATAAGGCACCTGAGTATTGCCATGGTATCTGAGTGAGCTTCTTAGATCATTTCATTCACTACTTCCTTATTGACTGCAGTTACCACTACCAAAAAAATCCCTTTATTGACCATCTGTCTTCTCACCCCATGATGACAGAGGAGCACGGTCATTTGATACATGATGCACACACAGCCACAATACCCACCTATGGCCGTGTAACTAACTGGTCAACATGTCTTTTTAGTTGTCTCTTCTTGATCCTCAAAGAACGAGAAACAGTTACAGTGCTTGCCTAGCGAGTCTTGGCTCTTAGCTCAAGCTAAAAGACCTCCTGTTTTTTGCTTGGCAAGTCGCTAGTTCAGTGCCTAGAGCCAGCCAAGACGGCAGCTATCACAGCCACATTGTGGTGAGATGATTCAGCTGGTTAAATTGAAGGATTCTCTTATGCCACCAGGTTGGTGGTGCAGGCACTGACAAGCTGACCCTTCTTGCATCACCTGGAAGAATTAAGGGGCTCCCCAAAGAAGGGACAAGGGAGTAAAAGAGTTAAGTAACTAAGACAGCAGCCTCCCAGAATTGCTCTAGACATTTGCTAGCGGGGGAGTCTACGAGAAGAACACTGTTACCCCTAATGGCCAAGGTACAGAGAGCTGCCTTGTAACCTCTCTCAGCTGATAATGAGAGGGCCTGACGGAGGGTACTGGGGAAGGGGATTTGCCTCAAAGACTGAAGGAGAAGAGATGTTTGTGCAAAACAGGGGCTGGTTTTGTTCTAAAGCCAAGAACTATTGGCTTGTCATCGAGACATTAATCAGAAGTGAAATGTTTAGGCCGGGCTGGGTGGGAGGGAAAAAAGAGAAAGCGAGGGAGAGTGAAGTGGAGCTGCAGTTACTGCGCGCCAAGGCTGAGTAGGAGGGGGAGGCCATCCCTGGGTTGAATCCATGAGGGGATTTGGCCTGGGCTCTGCACTTAGATTAAGTTTCGGAGAGCACATTCCAGAGCAGAATGGGGGCTGTGTTTTGCTGGTGGCCTGATAGTGGAGGGGAGGGGAGAGGTGGATGGGATTACTGAGGGCATGGTTTGCGTTTAGGAAAGACGAGGAAAGCAGCACATGCACCACTCCTTAGTACCGTTGTTTGCCTCTGGGCCCTCCCTAGTGCTCTCTCAAGTGTCATTGCTTAGACAAAGCCGCTGTTGTTCCATCTACCTGGGCTGCTACCTTTCCCTTCCAGCTCTGGTGACTGAAGGGAGACAGCCATCTCCAGCACTGACTGAGGTTGAGCAACTAGTGTGCAGGACAGTCCTGCCATCTCCCTCTGGACAGATCTAGTCTAACCACATCTAGTGTTGGGCTGGGACCCCGGGGGTTGCCAGAGGACTGATTCAGGTTCATCATTTTTGCCCTCACCTGCACCAAGCTAGATAGCAAATAGTGAATGGTAATGCTCCAGGCTTCCACTTAGTACCTCCCTGCCAATGCAACTCTATTTCTCACAACATTTACAAAGTCTCACACAAGGTGTAAAGGTCAAGGAGGCAAATGGCCCCTGGCTGGGGCTACTGAGCTGGAACCAGGAAAGGGAATAATGAGTGAGATTTTACCACTACTGCCAGCCTCCTGCTGCTGAGAGGAGGGAGGAGGACCAGAGGCTGCAGCAGGAGGGTGAGAAATTAATGGCTTTGCCCCCTACCTGTAGCAGGGATAGGACACTGATGTCACTGCATGGGTCTTCAGAAATGATGCTGAAGGTGGGTTAAATGAACAGGTGACACCCCATGGGACTCCATGTCCCCTTCCCCACAAAGTTTCAGTGCTATGTGGAGAAAAGGCTGGTTCCCCTTGGGGCATATTGACACCCAAGAGAGAACCTCCCACTGATCCCCGCAGTCTTTGAGAAGAGTGATACAGGGACACAAGACAGCTGCAGTGTATTTCCCAGGTGTTGGAGAACCATGAAATAGATCCCACCTTGGGAAGAACTGTGTCTGGAAGGGGAAGAGCCTTCTTTTCTCTCTCAGGTAGGAGAGGTGGTAAGTGATCAGTCAAGAGCCATGGTTTCAGTAGCAGCTTGGTGTAAGTCTGAAACACCACGTGCCAATGATAAATGCAGGCGCAGATTTGCAATGTAGTCCACAGTTTGTGACTGGTTTCTGTCATCCCATCTTGCATTCTCTCTCCTGCCTCTGGAAGATGAAAGCCAACTATAACTGCCATGCAATGGTTTGAAATACTCCAGAGCAGGCTGTCAGTTCTGGGATAGGCAAAAGTCTGGATGGTCTTTGGAGGAACTGGCCAGCACGTGTGTTTGGGACCTGAGCAACTGGGTCCCAGGACTCCTTCCAGCTTCAGGACTCAATAGGAGCACTGTAAGAGCTTTAGCCTGATCCAGAAACAATGTGCAGGAGAGAACTGGGATTGGGACATGCATGAGAAAAACAAGGAGCAATGTTTTTTCAGGGTATGATTTTATTTTTTTATTATGAGCTGGGGTAACCAGAGCGTTTTCTGTGCTTTCTGGCAAACTCTTAGATACTTGTAACCCTCAGCCTTCTCAAAGGGATCCCTACAGTCCCCCATAATTATATGCATACTCAACCCACTGATAGTCTCTGGTGGCCCTTTTCATAAAGTGGATTAGCCCTGGCAATGTTTTTGACCTGTTGGCAGCTGTAGTTTAGCATTTGGGACTGATGCCTAAGCTGATCTCTGTTCACCCTGCCTTGGAGGACTAGTTGAAACTAGCAGCTAATTCCTGCAGCAGAGATAAAATGACTGTTGTTTTGTAGCCCTGGGGGGAGTGAGGGATTTGCAAAAGAGGTTGAGAGATGGATTTCTTAAAGCAACAGAAAGAGCATCGCTTCCATAATTGTCAGTCAAAGTCTCACACATTGCTCAGCTGCTAAAAGGTGTGTGGCGGGAAGGGTCTCTTGTTCAAATTGGCTTGGCCCCTCTACTCACAAAGCACTAAATAGACTATGGTAACTTTGATCACTATAAATCCTTGATGCATTTTGAAAGGTAATCTGGATATTAAAACTCTGTATCCCACCTGCAGGTCTCTGAGCTGTCCTCTGTCTCATCCCTTATAATGGGAGTGACTAGCCAGCCCGAAAGGATTATGCATGGTCACATGAGTACTGCAGTGTGGATTGAGACTTTGTAAAGGTTACCTGGTGTGGGCTTGTTTTTAAATATTATTTTATTATGTATGAAATATATCTGTAGCCTCTCCCCAGGGGGCACATATTCGATCACACCAAAATCTTCATTTCCAAACCACTTTTTCTTGTAGCCTCCTCAGGATGCTGCATCTGTGTCCTCCCTCCCCAGTCCCCGCACCTGCCTCTGGGGAGGTGGGTCTAGGGCACCTAGCAGGAACTTACAAAATAAATAGGTCCCTGTCTGCCTTAGTTTGTCCCCATGCTCTCCCCAGTGCATTCACAGCCAAATATAGTACTAATGAAAGCTAGTGCAGCAGCTCAAACAATGGCAGTGATGTGGCTATTATCATATTGAGATGACTTCATTCCATCCCATTTCCCCCAGCCCCCATCTGAATGTCAGGTATCCCTCCTGGTGGAGGGTCATCTTTGGCATAAGTGTGGGGACAGGGCTCAAATTCATGCCTCTTGAGCCATAGTGAGATGTCTTCCCTGCTCTGCCACTGGGCCACTATCTTTTCTTGGGAAGAGGGGACAAAGGGGAGAATTTTTATGGGGGAGGGGTATACATATGGGAAATTTGGAATGGGCTTTCAAGGGAGGTGTTGCTCTCCCCTACCTTGGGGTCTCTAAGAGGAGGCTGGATAGGCATCTGGCTGGGGTCATCTGACCCCAGCACTGTTTCCTGCCCAGGCAGGGGGTTGGACTCGATGATCTGTTGAGGTCCTTTCTGACCTCAACAGATCATCTATCATCTATGAATCTATGCGAGTGGAGCAAATCATTCCATAAGCCTCTCAGGATCTGTGAGCAAAGGTAGCATAGTAGCTCTCTGCCTAGGGTGAGCCCATGGGGGCGAGCCTAGTGTGAGTGAAAGTGCCAGCAGGCAGTGACCCCTGCCATGGGTCAGGCTTGAAGTCCCTTAGGAATTTGCAGCTGTCTTTTACAGGCGGCCCCATTCATTCTCCTCCTGTCTGGGCCTCTCTTCTGATGACTCCCCTGACACAGTAGAGGTGGGAAACTTCAGCTCCATATTGAAAAAGCATTTGCTTGCTGGGCTTGGCTCCTCCAAAGGCCTCCTGCTCCAAGGCCAGAGGTGAAGTGAGGAGGGGAGGGAAGGAAAACACAGGTGGTGCTTCCTGAGTCTGTCAACACAAGGGAGGCAGGCCAGCAGTGAAGACGAGGTGTGGTGGTTGTGATATGGCACCCAGTCAGACCTGGTGTGTGTGCACAAGGTGGTGTGTGGTATGGGGTAAGGTGTTTTGAAGGGGTGGTATGAGGGCATTACGGGACAAGAGTATATGTGAGAGAGAGGGTGTAATGAGGTCTGTGTGTGTGTGTGTGTGTGTGAGGAGCTGTTTGAAGGGTGCCTTGTGTCTGACCACTCGCATCATGTGTGTGTTTGGGGTGGGGGTTGCTGTGTGATGTGAGGATAACCATGCATGAAAGGAGTGGAGGGGGAATGGGATTATGTGTGCATGAGAGACGGGCTCTTGCTATGCTGCTCTGAAAGGGCTGTCTGTTACTCTTCACGTGGAGCAGAGCAGCAACTGAGATGCAGCTCTGTGCAGGCGAAAGCTTTACCCCGCTAGGGATCTGGCAGCCGCAACAGGGATTAGTGAGGAATACCTGACCCCTCCTTAGTGCTTCAGGGGCCTCAGTCTTGACTGTTTCCTGGTCTTTGAGGCTCTACCACCCTGCAGCAAGCCTGCTCTGCCCTTGACATAAAGGCAGTGGAGAAATCTGTATTTTTGCTTTAGTTCTTCAAAGCCTCCCACTTCACCTGGCTTGATCTGATCCCTCATCTGGTCGGTCCCCTCACATAGTCTCCAGCACTGGAGTATCCTGTGATGCAGACTCCTAACCAATAGCTAACACTGGTTTTAGCTTTCCCCATCACTGGGCTGAGGCACAGATAGACACGGAGGCTGACTTCCTCTCTCTGATCAGGGTCCTTCCTAAAGGAATCCAGCGGCATCTCTGCACTTGTTCAAACATGGAGCCAGCATGCCCAGAACTCCCCATTTACTGTCCATCCCCAATGCTTTCCATCCAGCAGCCTCCAATATCCATACAGACACTGGTGTTTTTAAGCCACCACAGCTCCCATGTAAACAGATGTGGATTTTATGGCAAGGTTTGAACGGGCTAATCAGGTGGATGCATGGGAGGATTAGAGTAGTGGATATGGGGGGCACAGCCATGCAAGAAGCAGCAGCAAGCTGGGTGGTACAAGGCAGATGTGGTCTCCCATGGAGCTTTGAGAGACTCCAGAATCCTCTCCTCCAGAAGGAGGTCCTGGGCTCCTTCCCACTCCTCTAATACCTCCACACAGGCAGGGACGGGGTGGCACAAGTAGCACTGGCCTTAGCTTCTCAGCAGTGCCACACCATGGCTCCATCCCTCTGTTGGCCAGCACTGTTTGCATAGGTGCCATCTGCGTGCACACATATACGCACACAGAGGGAATGAAGGGAATGTAGGTTCAACTTTGCAGGCCTGAGGAAAAGTCCATAAAACTAAGTGGTGTTTATAGGGAGCAGTCGTTTATGGTAATTTGGCATTCAACTTTTCAATAAACAATAGTAAGAATGGTTTATTCTGTGTCCCAAGCTTGATGCTCCATATCTAGCCTTTCTTGTGGTGCCTTGCTGTCTCCTCAGCCACTGCTCTGGGCTGTCTCTTCTCTCCTGCTCAGGATCCTTTCTGCTCAGTTCCTTAACCTCAGGGCCTTTTGCCAGCCCCTGAGACCAGGTTGGGTGGTTGAGTGGTGAAAGGACGAAGGTTATGCTGGTTTCCTTCTCTGGTTGGGTACAAGAAGGAGTTGTGAAACCAAAGAGTTTTGGCATTTCTGGAACTCTGTGGGCATAAGGCCCCCTTGATGTTTTTGCCATCTCATGAGCCCTTGGCTCTATCCCTTCAGAGGTTCATAGATATAGGGTTGGAAGGGACCTTGCAGATCTTCTAGTCTGACCCCCTGCCCTGGGCAGGAGAGAGAACTGGGCTCAAATGACCCCAGCCATGTAAACGTCGAGCCTCCTCTTAAAGACCCTCGGGGTAGAAGCCAGCACTACTTCCCTTGGAAGTTGGTTCCAGATCCTAGCCACCCTGACTGTGAAGTAGCGCCTCCTGATATCTAGTCTGAACCTACTGTCTCTAACAACTTATGGCTGTTATTCCTTGTTACTCAGGGAGGCACTCAGGGGAACAAGGTCTCTCCCATTCCCCGCTGGTCCCCCCCAGTAAGTTTATAGATGGCCACCAGGCCCCCCCCTCAGCCGTCTCTTGTGAAGGCTGAACAGGTTAAGGTCCCATAGCCTCTCCTCATAGGGTCTTCCTGGGAGACTGCACCCGTTTTACAGGAAAGGCAAATAAAGCACAGGAAAATTACTTGTTAAAGTCACGTAACAAGTGGGCAGCCTAAAATAAAACTCCCCAAATTTGAATCCCAGATCTATGTGTTTGTCTTTCTGCACTACCCCTCCACCTCTGTTTGAGATACTTTTTGTGTCCAAGATGGTATTTTAATTGCAGAATTTGCACTGTAGTTTTCCATCTCCTAAAGAGCTAAGTTCCCTGGCAAGCTGTCCTGCATCAGAGCTGTTGGTCTGTTCTTTCTCTTAGCTTGCTGGCTTATAGGCTCCCCTCTCCTGGGTTTCTCTCTGTGTGTACAGGTCTTTGCCAGCGTTGCTGGAGCCTGTGCCTTGGCTCTGAGATCTTAATTTGGCTATGATGAATTCAGACCACCAGGGTGGACATTAATTTTCCTGATGCTCATTTATATTTTGTTGAACAGAGAAATAGATGTGATGTGGACAGGCAGACACTTGGTTCTCACCTTTCTTCCATCTCTTTCCACCTTTGCTTCACTTACTGTTTTATCTCTTCATCAAATTTTAAAGGAAGAAAGAAAAGTTAGGCCTCCTCTTTTGTTCCCCACTAGTGAGGAGGAACCAGATATGCTCCAGACATCCTGCACGTTAGGAGTTAACCTTCATCTGGCTTTAATACCCAATGGAAACATGGCTCCCATCCTCAGCTTGTCTTAAAGGATTAATCATATTTCTGAAGTTCACTCATTTCTTTTTATTATTAATAGTATTTTAATTGAATGATGCCAAGAAATTCCTGAAGTATTAAACATGTTCGCTGCAAATCATTTTTATGACATTACAAAACCTCTCCTCCCCCTTTTATCCTCCTGCCTTCCTCTCCCCTTTTCTCAAATCTGAGCACTAAAACTCTCTCCAAACAACCAGCCTGACAACTAATAAGTTTTACATTTGGGGAGGTTTTTCACCACGTTGCCAAGAGAGCTGTTTTTTATTTAAAATTACAAAGAGTATTGCTTTAATCAGAAAGTCTGTTTGAGAAATTTCATGTCACTTTTCCATGACTGTGGGTGGGAGAACCTTGGAGCCAGAGTTGTCTTTGCAGTTGGAGCACTGGTATAAATCCCAAAGAACAAAAACACATTTTTCCGCTCTCCCAGGCTGCCAAGGGAGGGTCACATGTAGTCCACAATCCCTGTGCTGTTCTCTGTTTTCCAAACGGCCTCAGGTTACAGCACCAAATAGTTGTACTGGTCCCAGTTGTACGTGCCCAAATAGTTGTAACAGGCAAAATAATTGTTCTATGATGACAACATGCTATTGTGTTGTGGTAGGTCAGAATGCATTGCTGTAACACAATGGTTGGAAGCAGCAATGTGGGCACATCTCGATGCCCTGACTTGCTATTTGGAAAACATGCATTATTGTGAAGCTGTCGTATAGAAGATGAACTTTTATTAAGTATTAATGCAATCACATTGCTGGAGGTGTTGAAGATCTACAGCTTTTGTGCCCCCAAAACAGTACACCTCTACTTCTTCTGGTATACTTTTACTTTTGTAGGGCAAAGACGCAGCCTTACCACGCGGCTCATGCTGCAACAGGCTGAAATAAATATTGGTCTTGAAGGACACTCAAAAGACTTTAATTCACATGCAAGAAGAAACATGCCTGAATTTACTTGTGGTAAGCTTGAGCATCTTTTTAAACGTGGATTGTATTATTCCATCACCTGGATGGTCAAATTGTTATCAGAAACTAGTGCAGCTGAAGATCAGAAAGCAATGTAGTTGGGTGGTTCAGGCAGGTTGATGACTGAACTTGGTGTAAGAGCAATTGTAGGCTCAGTTGATGTGTGTTTTGGAAATCTGGTGTTCTCCGTGGAGCTCCTGGTGCTTCTCTTTCATCGTTCACATGTACACTAGGACACATACGCTAGGAGCAGGTTTGGAAATAGGTTTCTGTGAGCTTCATTGGGATTGTCTAGTCTTAGATCCTGTGAGCTTGACATGCCTGCCATGACCAGTTTGAGACTGGAACTGTGTTAGCATCTGCAGTACTTCTGCATTTCACCTGAGTGGCTGATCTCGACCTGACGCACTTCCTTGCTGGCCATTCACCTTGGTATTTACTCTGATTCACTTTAAAAAGACAGCGTTTCCTCCCCACTATTTACCCATCCCAAAAGGAAGCAAAATGTATGTTGTTACAGCAAAATTTCTATTATGAGGCAGTGGCAGACCTTGCGTGCCCCCAGAGGTTGGCTTAAGCTTTTCTAGGAGGGGACAGCTATGCAGAGTGGTGAGGGGGCAGGATCTGGGTCAGTCAGCTCATGAAGACTGGAGAGTCCTTGAAATGTTTCCATTATGGCTTCTCTGGCTCATGTGGAGTTGGTCAAGAAGTGCAGCTGGAGAATGTTGTTGGCAGGGGAGGAAGAAAGTAGAGGACTGGGCCAAGGAGGGTGGGCTGGGTGAATAGCCCTGTGAAAACTTTTTCTCCTAATGGATTTCTCAAATGTACCAGCAGGCAGGCACAGGCAGGTGTCACGTCAAATGCTTTCCCTGTGAAACCTGATCCACCCCTCTCCGTCTGCTTTTCTCATTCTCTCTTTTCAAGGCCCCTTCTCTCGGTTGTTTAGCCCCCAGGAATGTGGCGTGCACTAAGGGACTGGGACTGGTAACTGGTTTAGCAGAGAAAAGCCCTGGGACAAAGTCCAGTTCCAGACTACTCTGTTTCCTACTATTTTCCAGTCTCTGTAACAACCGCTTTAATTTTCATGTGCAGAACTGCTTTTAGAAGCTGCTAGCTGTGTTCTGGTTTTAATACCATCCCCACCTCCACCATCTTTCACTAAGCAAACTAGGATGTAAGAACATCAGGCCATCACAGTAATCTAGTGGTTAACCAGCCTTTGGCTGTAGAGCATTTGACCCGGGCATGAATGCCATGTTTGGAGATGTTTGTTGTTCAAGCAACAGAAGGGTGTGACATGGTGATTATAGTCAGAAAAGTGGGCTCTGAAGAAGCCTCCTTCTTTTCATGTTCCATGTTATTTCTTCCCCCACTTGCTTCCAAGTGGGGAAGTCTTTCAAGTTCGTGAGTTGCAGTAAGAGTCTTGTTTTCCCTTCTGTTCCAAAATACTGTGGGTAAACCTATTGAATCCTGCACTCATCAGTCTAATCGTACTGTCTGGAGCGTTCCCATAGCCTTCATCATAATATCCAGGAGCTCAGTAGGTCGTTTAAGCTTTGTCCATGGTGGTTTTTATACCTCATCTAGTTCTTTGCTCTTCCCTGGTGTCTTTGTGCCCATCCCATGTAGTGTGGTGCTCTCAAACTATGCAATCATCATTATTGCTGAGAACATGCAGGGTGCAACAGAACCAAGTTTGTCTTCCACAGCTCCTGAAGTGTTAAAGGGTGCTGTCAAATTCCTAGCAAAGTGTGACAGAGCAGCGAAGACATAACCTGAAGATAAAACAGTCTACAGAGGGAAGATCTGGGTAGCGAATACTTCACCTATCTCCAGTACTTTCCCTCAGAGGATCTCAAAGCATCTCATGGCCACCAATGAATTAAGCCCCGCTGTGTGACATCTCTGGGATGTCATTATCCCCTTTTTGCTAAATCAAGACCATCTCCTGGTTCACAGAAAGAGGATAGTGTTTGGCTCACAAGGAGCAGATCAAAGGGATGTTGTTTTCTACCTATAATCATATTCTAAGTGTTCGTGATGCACAGTAATTCTCTTTCCTCCGTGTTCTCCATTCTGTGTACCCTCTTGGCAGGGACTAATCTCACGATGTTAAACCTGCTTGTTATAGCTTCCTGGTAGAGTGCTACCGTTATATTTGAAATGGCACCCTCTCTGTACCTCTTTTTTTTCATTTGCTTTTAAGTTTCTCAATAAGTTCCCTTCTCTGGCTAAAATATTTCCTGCCAAGACACTGCCAAGGAGTAATTTATTCACAAAGTCTCACGATGAGCTGTTTTTGGAGTTATTCAGTCATAGAGATTAAAAAAAAAAAAAAAAAGGCCAGTTCTATTAATTGCTGAGGGCAGCGCTTCAACACTTAATCTGTGCCAGGACCACAATAAAATGGAGGCTCTGACTCCAAGCCTAAGGTGGTGAAAGTTGTATACCATGGAGGGTTTAATCCTTGCACCAGAAAGATGACCCAAACTTGACTAATGTTCTGCACCAAGCCAGTCTCGTGTGCAGGGACATCAAAGTCCACACCTGCTGTGTTGGGGTGCTAGAAAATTGAATTGTTTACTATCATACAGTTCTTTGAGTTCCTAGACTACATGGGCCTGCTGTTCATGTATTCATACATGCATTTAATTACTGTATTTATTCAAATACAAGACAAGGTTCCCACCAGCCCCCAGCTGGCTTGGGGGGAAAAAGGGAAAAAAGCCCCTCATCTTGTAATCGCATACAGTGAAATATAACTAAATACACTGTCTATCACTAAACTGCTGCCAAAAGCAGCATGTGTTCAGCCATGGAAACCAACTCTGAAGTTGATTAAATGCAGCCAACACTGAGCATAGCTATAAAACACATGGTCCATATTAGGCAAACATGCTGATGGAAATCTTTATTTATTTATTGCATGACCCTTAAAAAAATGGGCAGTTGCTCCCCTGGAAGGGATCAAGCACCAGGCCTGGAGGTACTGAAGTACCAAACCAGCACCCAGTAAGGCCAAAACAAGCTCCAACACCCACTCTGGTGCCAAAAATGCTGATGGGAACTTACCACAGGGATAGGTTAGTGCAACCTATCTGAATAAGATGTATGGTAGTGCCTATTGAATGTAGCCCCCACCATGACATTGCATACAGTTCACCTAGAATCCCTCTGTTGGCCCTTCTCGGCCTGGCGTATATGATTAATGTGGCCCTGCCCTCCATGAGGTGAAGCCGGATTAGGTTCCCTGCACCTTATCTGCATGTATATTTTTGGAGCACCCCAGGATTTCTGACAAGAACACCCAGTTCCAGTTGTGAGTGGGGGCTAATTAGCACACATTATTTGGGGGTGGATCTGAAGTACACGTACATACTGAGCAGTGCTGAGCTATGGGGTCAAGGTGGCTTGAAATGCTGTGGAATCTGGGGCTTACCCTAGTTAACTATATGATAAATTACGAGCCTTTGGCTTTGGAGCAATATCATGCATAGGTTGTATTACATATAAGTAGGTGCCAAAGTGTCACTCAAAAATATGTTTATGGAGTACCTGTGCTGAAACTGCAGGAGTTTAAAAAAAATAAAATAAAAGGAACAGGCATCAATTCTGGATAAACTAAGTGCATAGGTAGTATATGCAAATTGCTACAGCCCTGTTTAATTTCAAGATTATTGTTTTTAAATTTGCTCCTTACTTCAGTGTGCTCAGGCAGAGCCGGGTCTGACAGTAGGAAGGGACTACCAGGGGAAAAGTTTGGGGTTGGTAGGAAGCAGAAAGTGAAGGCATATCTGACCCCCCAGATTTATTGTCCCTGCTGTAGCAGTGGGAGGGGGAAAAATTCAGGGCAAACCTCTAATAATTAGATTCTGTGTCTGTAAAATTATAACACATTTTATAAATTTTTAATATATAGAATCTAATTACTGGAGGGAGAGGGGTCTTATAATCAGAGTCATTTTCTATTCAAGTAAATATGGTAACTAGTTATCTGGGATAAATGAGGGAGAGGATTTATTGCATGTCACCTGTTCTTGTAGTCTCTCTCCTTGTGCCTGCTCTTACCCTGTGGTGAGTGCAATTTAATCCATTGTAACCTAGCCCTCAGTGAAACAGGGGGTGCATCTACATGAAGCACTTACTGTGCAGTAGCCTAATAACAGTGCTCATTAGCATGCTGGTCAAAAGCCATGCTAATAAGCTACTGCACAGTGACCGTCACAAAAAACTGTGCACCAGCACTACTGCATGGTAAATGTAGTTCCTGTGCATTCAGTTAATACTTCATTAAGGAAGTACTAAACTCATTGTGCAGTAACTACGGTGCATTAACGAACATGTAGACTTGCCCAGTGGTAAGCATTAATTTACTGCAGAGTAAAAGCATACACATAGTCAGTTACTGCAGAGCAGCTGATGCCCTGGTTTCTCTCAGTCACTTTTCTTATGCATTCATGTCCTTCATTCTCTTGTTCCCTATAGTATACTCTATTCCAATTTTAGTATTGGAAGGTTTGCTTAGTCCCGTTGAAACCTATGTTCTCTGCCTCACTACCGCATCTCACTGTTACCATCCTTTCAACAGATCTCAAAGACTTCAAATTTGATGGCCAGCATGTGATTGAAGTGGATGAAGGAAACACTGCCGTCATTGCTTGTGACCTGCCTGAAAGCCATCCAAAGGCCCTGGTGCGCTACAGTGTGAAACATGAGTGGCTAGAGTCCTCCAGAGGTACGATGCATTCAGGGACAAGGAGGTGGGATCCACCATTCTGTTTGTTTCTGTTTCAATGAGCTGTGCCCTCTTTTCACACCCTTTGGCAATGTATTAACTTTCCTTACAGATTATTGCAGTTGTGCAAGTTCCTATCCATGGCGTCCCTTTAATTCTCATCCATCAGAAACAGTGAGGTCCTGTGAAGTCTTGCCACCCATTCAGTTACAGTGGTCTGTTATTCACCAAGTGTTTGACCACAACACCTTGGCTTTTTCCTAAAGTGCTCAGGGCTCCATGATGGGCCCCCATTCATGTTTTTGTCTGGCCCAGGACTGCTTGGCTTCCAAGATCAAGCAAGCAGGTGTACTTAGTCTGGCACAACCACCTTCCTCCTTTGCCTGATATTTATTGTTACCCCAAGCCAGCTGCTGAGCACAGCTCCTTTGTACTGTGCCTAAGAATCCAGGATCAACGATGATTTACAAAAAGAAAAAGGAAACAGGATGAATTGAACATGTCCCAGTTTGGTTTTTATTCTGAATTATTCCTCCAGCATGTCTAGTGAGAGGGGGTGGGTCTGAACCCCAAGGGAGTTTTGCAAGCCAGAGCTGAACTCTTCTGGCTGAGTCCATCTGTCATCTGTATGTGCAGCAGTTTAACTTCCCGAGAGGCTTCATTCCCTTCCCAGTTCTTTCTTTTTTTGCTCT
This sequence comes from Alligator sinensis, assembly GCF_000455745.1. Lineage (NCBI taxonomy): Eukaryota > Metazoa > Chordata > Crocodylia > Alligatoridae > Alligator > Alligator sinensis. The sequence goes on from NW_005841947.1 coordinate 609,992, forward strand.
GGTTCCAAGATGGAGTAGGATAATTTCCAGGAGGATGGATTTTGTCACTGACCCATCCCCCTCTATTTCCCTCCTCCTTGCTTATCTTCCCCTCTGCCCTACCCCATCCTTTTGGGTATGTTGGGTATGCTCATGGCTAAAAGCCCTCTCTCTCTCTCTCTCTCTCTCTCTCTCTCTCTCTCTCTCTCTCTCTCTCTCTCTCTTTTCTTTCCTTCCAGACAACTACTTGATTATGCCATCTGGGAATCTTCAGATAGTCAATGCCAGTCAAGAAGATGAAGGAACTTACAAATGTGCTGCCTACAACCCTGTGACGCAAGAAGTGAAAACCTCTGTCTCCAGTGAGAGGCTCCGTGTGCGACGTAAGATGCCCCCTTTAAAAAAAGTGTGGTCCCTGGCCTCCCAGCTATCCCTTCTTTGCATAAACTTCCTTCATCCTGGTATTTCTTGACCTCTGAGGTTTTTTTGTCTGTTCAGCACCTGTGTTCTAGTATTGCAGTCTTTTTTTTTTTTTTTTTCATGGACTGGCAGTGTTAGGATCAGGCAAACTTACTTTAGTACTGTATTTTTGACCGCAGAAGGCTGTGCAGTCTATTCTCTGTGCTGCCCCTGCTGTCTGTGTCAGTGTAGACTAGGGAATCATTATTCCCTCTGAAAATATTTTGTCTTTGTTGACCTGGGAGCTAAGAGTCTGCACCCTTCTGCTAGATTGTATCTGCTGTGGATGGATTCCCTAGGATCAGCCATGTTTCTCAGCTTGGAGGGTGCCCCTGTCTGTCCTCTTGTCCAGAGAAATCAATCTGAGGTACTGCTACCTCAGGCAAGTACTCTCTTGTGTCCTCCCCAGGCTCCGTGGCAGAGGCAGCTCGGATAATCTACCCCACAGAGGCTCAGACCATCATCGTCACCAAGGGTCAAAGCCTCATCCTGGAATGCGTGGCCAGTGGGATCCCACCTCCACGGGTCACTTGGGCCAAGGATGGCTCCAATGTCTCTGGCTACAACAAGACCCGGTTCTTGCTCAGCAACCTCCTGATCGACACCACTAATGAGGAGGACTCTGGGACCTACAGCTGCATGGCGGACAATGGGGTGGGCGAGGCTGGAGCTGCATTCATATTCTACAATGTTCAGGTGTTCGGTGAGTCCTGCTGCAGCCTGCCGCCCCTCCCTCCTAGCAGAGCCTGGGCATTCCCTTGTTGCCTTTCTCAGAGGAAAGTGTTTCCCTGTCACACTATGTAAGTTGAGGTGAAACATTCCTCACTGGTGTCCACATCTGTGGATTGTCCAAGGGAACCCTGCATCCTCCATCCGAGGGCTCCACCATGAGCTAGATGAATGAGAGTTCCCCCAAGGGAGTCCCATCTCTTGTCATTTTATCTGTATCTAGCAGGGAGTTTTCTGAGGCGCCCCTTACTGTAGTATCTGGCACTGCCCAACATGGTGGAGACCTGAGCAGGTATTGGTGGAGTATTTTTCTCCCCAGTCTGCATAAGGAGGCTCCATATGGGGAGAGAAAAAGCTTTCAGAAGGGAAGTTTCAGGCACAGTAATGCAAAGTGTTTTTCTCTTCTGACAGGCATCATCTCAGACTTACCCCGGTTTCATTTTAACACAGTTTCATCCAGGAACCGATCTCTTAAAACTGCAGGGACCTCTTGGTAGCGGTGTTGGATTTTCCTCTGTGAAAAATGATAGGCAATTGTGTATTACTGCCTGATTGTGGACACTGTCCACACTCTCCAAGTGGTCTCATAGGGCTACTGAAGAGCAGGCTGGACAAGGGGGAGCTCTGTGCAGCCCTCAAGGGAAGAGGAGAACTTTGGTTGACTGAGGACCCATCATCCCTCTCTAATTCCTGCTTGAAGGGAATGAATTGGATCATAATCATGTTGCACTAGTGCTCATGCAAGAGCTAGCAGGGGCTTGTTGTTCACTGTTTTCTGCCCTACAGAACCTCCCGAGGTCACCATGGAGCTGTCCCAACAGATCATCCCCTGGGGTCAGAGCGCAAAGTTCACCTGCGAAGTGCGAGGGAACCCCCAGCCCTCAGTGATGTGGCTGCGCAATGCCATGCCCCTCTCTTCCAACCACCGGCTCCGGCTGTCCCGTAGGGCCCTTCGTGTGGTGAGCGTGGGGCCAGAAGATGATGGGATCTACCAGTGCATGGCTGAGAATGAAGTTGGTAGTGCACAAGCCATGGTGCAGCTGAGGACTGCTCGGCCAGGTGAGCCTTCAGAGGAATCTGCCAGCCCAGATGCTGGGGCTTTAAGTAAAGGAGCCAATGTACAAATCAGGTTCTGGAGCCCTGGAGAGCATAGAAGGGCAGTCACTCCTTGCTCATCCTGTTTGCATTTCAGCTGTCTTGCTCTTCTGGCACCTTCATCCCTGATTCACTGGGCATCCTCAGCTCCCTTTTTCTCACTGGAATCTCTGTTATCTCACAGGCTGTGTTCCTAAGTACTCCCTACTTCCCAAGATAGGAGTATGGGGCCCCACTGGGACTGTTGGTGGCAAGAGAGGTATTTCAGAGCTTGTATACGGCTCCCTTCTCCTGCATTTAGGCCCCTCTCCCAATAATGATGGGGCACACAGAAACAGAAGGTAGGATGTGGGGGGGAGGGTGTGAAGAGCTTGGTTTAAGCAGAATAAAATGTGAAACTTGGCCCTTGTTGGGTACAGGAGCAACTTACCACTGGGTGCAAGGGATAGGGATTTCTGTCACTGAGGGCTAAGCTGTGCCCAAATTAGCTTCAAGTTACTGCACAGTAAGAACATGCACATGGGTAGTTCCCACAGATCAATTAATGTGGTAAATCCTTGCCCCATTTTGCCTCATTGTAAGCTTTCAGAGTACCCACTCTGACATCTTTTGGCACAATTGGGCTTTTTGGGAGGGTCAGTTCTGCTCTCTGCCAGGGAAGGTGGGTAGTCCCTTACTACCTCTTGTGTCCACCAGTAATTTTCCAGTGGCATTTGTTCTGTGTCCTTGCTCCACTGCTCCATCCCCACTTGTCTTTTAGGAGCAACTCTGAATCCCTGGAGAGACTCCAAGCTGAGCTCAGCTCAGCCACCAACACCCACTTCTACTGACAATGATAAAGCCGCACCACCAAGGCCAGGGCCTACCCCACTGGCCGCTTCTCTCCAGTGCACAACTAACAGAGAACAAGTGTCTCCAGCAGAGGCCCCCATCATCCTGAGCTCTCCCAGGACGTCCAAGACAGATTGTTATGAGCTAGTTTGGAGACCCCGGCATGACAGCAGGGCCCCCATCCTCTACTATGTTGTGAAGCATCGCAAGGTACTGCCCTTTGCATTGCTCCTCCCGTAGACATGCATGCTTGTTTTCTCATATGAGGTTACTTGCTGTCCCTCTGCTTTTGTTACTAGGTTTACTGGATCTGACTGATCAAGTCGTGTGTGTCAAAGGCAGACTAGACAGAAAATCTCTGGCCTTATCTATAAGGTTAGCTTAATATGCCTAGCAGGGACACTCTCTGGGCAAACTGTCCCCTAACCCAGAAGGGTTACTTTTGAGGATCTGAGCCAGTGTCTTAAGCCCTAAATCAATAGGTCCAGTGGCCACTCTAAAATTTTGGGATGTTGTTGAGACAAATGTATTTATTTATTTTTTTAATTTACAAAGTTCTTGGAACTTTTTACAAAGTAGTTGGAAAATTGGGGATGTTTAAAAAAATTGTAAATGGGGGGGGGGGGGGGGGGTGGGGCAACTACAGTAGATGACTTTGATTTTTGCCTTCAGGTTACTATACACTGTGGTGTGTTTTGATTCACAGTCCTTGCAAAGGAAGGTTTTCAATTAAAACAGACACACGCACAGTTTCCTGGAATTGTTTAACTTCATGAAAACATTTTGCAATATAAAGCTTTATAATTCCTGCACACCTCCTTGATTTTTTTTTTTTTTTAAACAAAACTTAAATCTAGGGTTTAAGCTAACAGTCTCCTTAAACAACCAGTTAAAACAAAGAAGTAAGATGTCAACATGAGACTGTAGCAGACAAGTTAAGAATGCCACTGGAACATCAAGTCTACCCTTTCTGTCAGGACAAGATGCACCCCCTCCCACCCACAACCCCTTCTCCTCCCAACTTCGTATCATGTAACAAAACCAATTCTGCGTGTGATCTGAGCTTGCAAGCTGCAGTTTGTCCTCATTCTATGTGTTTTTTCAGCGCTTCACCTGGAAGGTCTGCAGGGCAGGGAGGGTCACCAAGGGTCACTGCCATTTGTGCTAATACATTTTCAGTGTAGTCCAAATTCTCAGCTGGAGACTCTTTCTCTTGTCTCTTTAGGTCCTTGCATATAGGGCTTAACACTTAGATTGCTGACATTTCCACACTGGGTGTTTGGAGACCCTAGTTTAAGCAAAACTAATATGAATAGAAATGTGGGGGTTTTTTGGTTTCCAGAGAAGTTTAAAAAAATTCTGTGTGCGGGGGAGAGACGGGTGGGAGAGAAGGAGGGAGAACATGCTCCACTCTGCTGAGAATCCACAGCCCGGCACTGCTTCCCCAGTGACCTGGCTTGCAGAGGTGCTTAATCCCTGTAGCTCCCCTTGACTTCAGTGAGACCTAGGTGCTGCGTGCTGCTGAGATCAGGCCCCCTGCTAGTTGAGGGTGAAACAGCCCAGCCTATTTTCACTGTCCAAACTGAAGGAAGTATCAAAAGTTAATAAACCCAAATAACGAAACAGAAAACAGATTGGAAAAATGCTTTGTCGTGTTAACTGCAGCTGCTACGGGCAATAAAGGAATTTCTAGGAGCAGCAGAATATTTTTTTTTTTTCTCTTGACAGCATCCCCACCCTTTCCCGCTCCAGCATGGACGGACAGTCACCCCCCATTAAGCAGCTCAGCTCCTACACAGTCATTATCCTTGTTTTTAATATCCTCTTCCACACACATACCCGCCCCTGCTTGCTCAAATGTAACAGCCTTTAGGGACTTCTTGCAGTCCCACAGACTTGGTAATAGAAATAAAGCCAGGGAGAAGTTAATCAGTCAGTGTCAAATATTCCAAAGATGAATTATATTGTGGAGTCTTGGCATTTCCGTTTCATCACATTGCCTGCACTGCCAATGCTCTTTTCTGTACAGGGTCACTTAGGTGTCCTGCTTGCGTGCCTGCAAAATATTATCCTTGCCATCAGGGAGGAGGGGAAAGAGGAAATCGCTTCCTCCGGTTTGGGGTACCCAGACCTTGCTGAAAAATGAAGCTGTGTTTCAAAGTCCTTTTGGAAGCCTTAGCCATACGCAGTAGCTTAATGTGGGGTGGGCGAGGTTGGGTATGTGCCTGGGGCACTGTCTAAGGGGAGGGGCACAAGGACAGGAAGGAGGGGACACCTCACCCTGGGTCTGCTTGCTGCAGCCTACCTCACTGCTGTCTGCCTTGCCTTGCCTTGCCTTGCGCTGCCAAAACTTACTGGATCCAAGAAACAGCTGGTGCAGGCAATGGGTGATATGGAGTGCAAAGCATTGTGGGAATCTAGTTCTGTAGAGTGGCAATGGGGTTTGCTGCTGCTGAGGGGAGAACTGACCCTATTCTTTGCTGCCAAATTCAGCAGATTTTTTTTACTTCTGTACATGGACTTCAGCAGCAAAAAAATTGGGTGAAAGTTTTGCCTGCCAGCAGCAAACTCCACTGCTGCTCTAAAGAACTGTGATTCCCAGAATACCTTGCACTCTCCCAGCCCTCTGCTCTGTTTCCGCACCTGGAGAAGGTGGCAGGGGGAGGGGTTGACCAGAGTGCATTTTTTCCATGCTGTGCCTCCAGCCGCATGCTGCCATATTCCGCAGAAAAAGCTGACAATCAAATATTAAGGTTGTACAACTCGGCCTTCAACAGTTAGGAAATAACCAAAACCAGGTCACAACCTTAACTCTGCTCCGTTGTTGCTAAGCAGATCAATGTCCTATTAAATTAGAGGACCACACCCTCTTCTTTATATTATACAGTGTAGCTTTAAATGACATAGATTGTCTTTAAGCCCCATACTAGCCACGGCAGGAGTTTTCTCCATAACTACAGGCTGGGATTTTCAGAGAAGCCCCAGGGAGTCTATGGGTGGCAGAGGTCTTTTGAGTTCATTTCTCCATTCACACACCAATGGAGTAATCAGCCACAGCTCATGTAGGGCTGGGAGGGGGACTCAGAATCCTATCTTCCTTGCTGGGTGGTGAATTTTAATGAGTAACAGTTGGTCAGTGTTGATGGGAACTCCCTACACTGGTAGGACAGGCAAGTTTAAGGCCCCATAATAGCAGTGGCTGGAGGAGGCACTCCCAGCATTTCACAGGCTGAGGATGACTTCCTTGCATGGTATTCAGTTACTTGATGGCAGAGGAGAAGCAAAAAGCTATATATGGAGCTTTGGTATCCACGGGGTGGTGGCAATGGAGATATATTCATTTCATAATATAAGAGATATGATGTTGGTTCTGAACTGGCTGGATTGTGACCTGCAAGCAGATAGCCATTCACATCAGTGCAAAGGGGCTGATCAGCTAAGAAAAGCAAAGCAACTTGCACAGCAGGAAATGGATGTAGCAGTCAGAAAAATGACTTGGGGCCAGACTTGCAAAGTGGGTGGCTACCTAATTCCTGTTCAAATGAAAGGGACCAGGTACTTGGAGCCTTTGAGAAGGTGGGCCTGAGGAGCCTAGATCCCATAGGAAGTCAAGAGGACATAGGCTTCTAATGCACTTAAGCACTTTTTGCAAATGGTACCCTGATTTTTTCCAGTGGGAGCTTGGTACAGGTTGTTTTCGCAGACACGTGGTGTAACCAGCCTCTTCAATCAGAGCAAACCAGTATTAATATTAAAAGTGAGAGGATAATAGAAAGAGAAACAAAAGTGAAGGCACCATGGGAGATCAGTGCATGGTCTGACTGTGTGCATTGTAATGATGACATGGGGCCAGATCCTATTAGGTGCCTAAGTGGATTTAGATACCTACATGCGATTCTAGTCTACATTGCTCACATCCCTAACAAATAGTTCATGCCAGGGGTGATCAAGTTCCTTTTCCTTCTTTTTGTGACTCAGTCCTGAGAGTAAAATGATGTGTGTTACAAAAGTAAGTGCATTCATGTGTTTTCAAGGACTTGAGGAGGGTGGAATAGGATCCCAAATAGGTGCCTGATAGGTGGAATAGACTCTCCCCATAGTGTAGACAGAGAAGAAGCCATAGCTTTTTAAAGTGCAGCACCAAGAAAGGAAATACATAATGGCTACAGAGCTAGGTATCTTTCAGAATCGATTAATGTAGGGTGAAATTAGAGAGAAGATAAACAGCAGCAAGGAGTGAACTTCAGTGGAAGCTGAAGACTTGACAGAAACATCCCAACATTTAGAAGCTTTTGCTACCTGTATCTGAGTTATCTGGGCCTCTTAGCTTTCCAGAATTAGACTGGCCAATCTCACTTCTTAACAGCAGGGGAGAAAAGCAGTCCAAATGTTTCCAAACTTTTTGTTAAAATTTTTTCAAATTTTAAATTTAGGTTTTAGCCAAAAGCCAAATTCACCCCGAAGAGCAAAGCAGAGCTCCAGGCCAGTGATTCCTATATTCTGATTTCATCAGGTTATGAACTCTTCAGACAACTGGACAGTCAGGGACATTCCGGCTACACAGCACCGCCTGATCTTGACTAAACTGGATCCTGGGAGCTTGTATGAAGTGGAGATGGCAGCTTATAACTGTGCCGGGGAGGGGCAGACAGCCATGGTGACATTCAGGACAGGTAAAAGTCAAACCTTTTGCTAGGTATTGGGTGGAACTTCCTGCATAGACTGAGACACCATCTCCTGCCACCTGAGATGGTACGCCATTTTGGAGTTAGCTTTTTCCGCCTTGCATTCTGCCATTGCATTTTATATCACACTTGCTGTGTTTCTCTTCAGCATGTAGAGCCCCCCAGGTCCCTGCTGTGGAAAGACATCTGCCCCCAGATATACTGGGGAAAATGAGTAGGGTGGGAGGCAGACTAAAACATAGATCTGAGTAGCCTTGGGGACTCCATGCCTACTTTTACCTGTGACTGGCTATGTGAGTCAGGCCAAGCCCTTTCTGTTTTCTGTTGTTAGGCCTCGGTGAAATGCAGCTACATAGTAATAATTGCCATCTTCTCAGGTCCAGCTGACAGAGAAAGTATACATTTTTTTCAGAAAGAAATACCATATAGTTTTAATTGGGGGAAAAAACAAGTAATTGTTGGAGATTTGAAAAATGTCGATCAGCTTCACTGCTAGAAGTGCTGTGAAATCATTGGTCTACCTAAGGTGGTAATCACATGATAAACCTTAACATGCCACATATTCAATCAATTTATCATGCAGTGAAATGACAAACCAGTCGCAAAGATGTTCCACATTTAATTTGAACATGTAGCATGTTAGTTTAAAGCATCTGTATAAATTTTCTAGCATGCGGGGAGCTGGAGACCTCAAAGGCCAGGCTCCCAGGGCACTGGCAAGTTTAAAGGAGGGGGTGAGAAGGCCGAGGCTTGAGAGGAGCTCCTCGCACATTGGCATATTTAGAAAGTGCACAAGGAGTGGCTGAGAATTTCCCATTGTCCCACAGAGTGGTGAGAAAGACACCCCTGGCTGTAACACTTTGCTTTGCAGCCATGGCACTGACGCTGCTTCTTTCTTGTCTAGGTCGACGACCAAAACCCGAGATTGTCGCCAGTAAAGAGCAGCAGGTCCAGAGAGATGACCCAGGCACGAGCACGCAGAGCAGCAACCAAGCAGATAACAGCCGGCTGTCTCGTAAGGCTCTGCCCAAGTGGGATGGGAAGTCAGGGTGGGGATTGCCATCTCTGTTCCAGGAATCTGAGGCCAGCCAGTGTTGGGATGAGAGCGAGTCATAGGGCAAGGCTTAACGTTGCTAAGCTTAACTTTGTGGGTCCTAGTGCATAACGAGGCTTGCTCGGTCCATTTAGTGCCAGTTGTAGAGGCAGTTTTGTGCAGGAAGGGGCACAGGCTATTCACTGCTTTAGGACATCTTCAGTCTGAGCCCGAACCCAACCAGGCTGGTCCTGTTCATTGTATCTCATATCCTGTTTGACATGCATGCCAGTAAACAATTCTATTACACTTCCTGTGAAGAACTCTCTTGACTTTGTAGCTCCCAGTTGCTTCCATCCTTTCAGTTCCCCTTCCCTCCCTCCTTTTCTCTTTCCATTTCCTTCATATCTGGGTCCATCATTTCCTCCCATTCTTAGTAGTTTTTCCTTCAAAGTTATGTCTACACAGTTTATAATGTTTAGAACTCCTTATAATGTTTAGAACTCCTTCTAAACTCCTTCTTATTCTCCTTTGCGTTCTTTCAGTCTCTTCTTTCCCTTCTTTCCAATATCAGCCTCTTCCATCTGTTTTTCATCATCACCCACACAGCCCCATAACCACTGCCTCCACATCAGTCAAGCCTTTTCTCTACATAGACATCCCTTGAAAACCAGTGATTTTTTTAGATAAAGAAATGGTTTGAAGATAGTGAGTGAGGGGGCTGTGTGGGTGATAAGGAAGAAAAAATGGGAGAGACTGGTATAGCTTCTACTCTGATACACTCATGTATGCATGGACACACATGTGCACATGCACACAGTTGCATGCACACCCTTCTCCCCATATGCTTCACCCATCCTAGTACCCTTCTTTTTCACCCCAAACCCTTTGGCTTAGACACATGATACATTTATACCAGTATAAAAAGGAGTAGATATATACCTTGCAACCCTAAAGCAATGCAACTTTCCTAAAGCTGATCTAGAAGTACCCTGAGAGAAAAGCAGGGGTAAAGCTGAAGCAGCATATGTTACATTTGTGTGTGTGTGTTTGCTGCTTACCTCGGGGTAGTTGCTGCTTACAGGCAACAGGTAATCTCCCACCTAAGTTTACTTTAGACAAGGAAAGGGTAGTGTTGCTCCTTCAGGCACAGAGAGAGAGAGACAGGTTGTTCTGATGTGCTGCCTTGCTCCTCACAGCTCCGGAGGCACCAGACCGTCCCACTATATCCATGGCATCAGAGACATCTGTCTACGTGACCTGGATCCCCCGTGGAAATGGAGGTTTCCCCATCCAGTCATTCCGAGTGGAGTACAAGAAACTGAAGAAGCCTGGAGACTGGGTGCTGGCCACCAATGACATCCCTCCCTCTCGCCTCTCAGTGGAGATCACAGGCCTGGAGAAAGGTAGGACATGTTCTCATCCCCCACCCAGAGGTGTGTAATGAGCTCCTTCGGTGTCCAGGGTAGAAGGAGCGGGGGAGTATACCAGAGAGGAATGCGTTACCTGCCACTGCTGTCTGCAGAGTGAAGGCTGTTGCTGCTGCTAACTGTGACTAGAAAGACCGGTGGCTCAGACAGCAGCAGCCCCTTGGCTGAGTTCCCTTGGAACCATCCCCAGTGCCTCATTTGCTCCCCCTTGCCTCCCCACATATGTTACTAGGTGTAGAGCTGCAGCTGCTGTGGTAAAGAAGCCCTGGGGGTGTGGAGAGCACAATTCTGCTCTGCCCCCTCTCTCTCCCCCAGATACACTGCTGGGTGTGACACTGCCCTGCCCAGCTCCTATGGTTGGGTAGGGGCAGTGCAGGGCAGTGTGTGCCATCACAAAGATTCCCAGATTCTCTAATGCCCCCTCAGTAGTCAGCAGCCAGGGCTGGTGCCCTGCTCACCCTGCCCTAGTTATTAAACTGCCCCCACCAGCTGCTGAGGACCATGGGGAATGACCATAGAGAATTGCTACTTTTATGGTGGGTTGCCATCTGTTATGGCATGCATAGTACTGCTGTGTTTAAGCACCTTCATCAAGCAAGAGGAATCCCAGCAGCCAGCCTGGTGAGATCTGCCAGATAGGCAGGGCTATGGGCTTCCTTGAGAGGGTGCACAACTTCCTTTTATCATTTCCTGTTGAGATGGTGAAATTTCACAGCACTGACCTGTGAGTCATCCAGCCAGGCCCCCCAGGAGAAAAGAAGTGGCCTGAGTTTGGGACACAGCAGAAATCAGCCAACTCCTTTGTTTTTGGTGCAAAAGGGAAGCAGTACCCTCTCTGCATTGCGTCTCAGTGCTCGGGTTTCTGGAAGAGATGTAAGCTTTTCCTAATTTGGCTGTTGTGATGGCTACAGTCTTCTCTCATTTCCATCTCTCCCACCAGGCACCTCCTATAAGTTCCGTGTTCGGGCTCTGAACATACTGGGGGAGAGTGAACCCAGTGCTGCCTCTAGGCCCTATGTGGTGTCAGGCTTCAGTAACCGTGTGTATGAACGCCCCGTTGCCGGACCTTACATCACCTTTACCGATGCCATCAATGAGACCACCATCATGCTGAAGTGGATGGTAAGAGCGTGGATCTGGGTCTACAGATGGGGAGGGATGAGTGAGTGTTGGGTGGTTGGCAAGATAAACCCCCAGGTTTCCCTTCTGGAACCTGTCACCCTCTTGGCTTGGCCTTTGATACTGGCCATTCTCTCCAGCCAGCCAGGGCCAGGCCTCGTCAGTGCCTGGGTGGGGAAGCTTGATGGGTCTAGGAATCTCTGTTGGAGATTTATTGAACAAGTCTCTGTCCTCTGTGCCAGCAGTCACCCTAGTGGTCTATCTTGGTGGTTGGGGCACTGTATGGCTGGATGTGCCAACTTCCAGGTGGGGTATGAAGCTGGGGCCTTGGCCATTTATAAGAGAAATGGGTGGTTAATCTTGCTGTTCTAGCCAGATTCTTGTGAGAGTAGCTAGCATCACTTTACATTTCCATGTGGTTTCCATCAGACATTGTCCCTCTTTACTTCCTGTCCTAATCTGTTGGGAAGCAAAGTGGGGGAGGTGTTGGTGACATTTTATTGGACCAACTGTATGTGTGTATCATTGGGAGATGTTTCTCTGAACGATCCAGTTGGTCCAGTAAAAGATAGCACCAAAAAAAACCCTTAATTTTCCTGGAGTGTCAAAGCTACAGTAATATTCCAGCCCTACTAACCTGTTAGGTATTGTTGCTAACTAGTAGCCACACCCTACCCCTTGGGGGATTCTGTTTAGTGCCTTCTGGGAACCTCCAAGGCCAAGATGCAGTTGGAAGAGCCATAGTTTATTAATGTGGAAATATTACTGAGGGCCAAGGATGACAGGTCTTTGTGCTTCTGTCATCTTAAAGAGACAGAGACACTCATCCCAGGTAGCGTCCTCTCGCCATGTTCCTTGTGGAGAATTTGCACTGCCAGCTGCTTGTTCTTTAAACAGAGGGGCTATAGCTCGTGGATGGTGAGGGTGTGAAGGCAGAATCTCTGTGGTAAAACACTTTTAGGAAAAATGAAGTCAATGGCCAGTGAGTGGGGTGAGGGATGGGGGGTGGATATCTCCTGTAGGTGGTTAGTGACCACCAGTTCTTCACAGCTTGGCCAGAATGCTTAGACTTAGCAAGATTTGGGTAAATGGCACAAGGTCCCGTGTTTGACCAGTTGCATCCACTGTTGGAGCAGCAGTACACATCATTTACCTTCCCTGGAATCATTATCAGTCAAATATGGGGGGCAATGTACTGAACACTTGACTGGATGTACCAATGGACTGACTCATGACAAATTCAACCCTGTGGCATCACAGCTGTTTTGTAGTTCTTGGGGAAGGGCACAAAAGATCCCAAGGTAATAGAGGGGTCTCCAGGCTCTTACAGAAGCCGCTAGAATATTATACAACAGCAGCATGGGCAAGAAGAGGCATCCCTGCAACCTTTTTCCAGTAACAGGCAGTTTAGCAACACAGATACCTCTGCTAATTGTTGCTTTCTGGTTCTCTGTAGTACATCCCAGCCAGTAACAACAACACCCCGATCCACGGCTTTTACATCTACTACCGCCCCACTGACAGTGACAACGACAGTGACTACAAGAAGGACGTAGTGGAAGGTGAGACTGGCCCCAGCTGTCACTCGAGGGGTTGTTTTCTTCCCACTGAGAACGTCATCTGGCAGGAGGGAGCTGCTCTGGAAGGGGTGCCAGGTTATAGCAAAGCTTAGAAACAAAGTTCATTCTTGGGAAAGCCAAGATTTCTTTGGGCATGGCAAGGTAACGTGGGGATGGGAAGCTGCATCCAGTACACCTCTGCCTTAGCCAGCAGCCTTAGTGTGGAGATGCACTGCTCTGTATTTGCCAGTTCCCCAGGCCAGAGAAGATGCAGCTGGCCCTTGCAGTGACCAGCAGAGGGAGCACTTATGCAGGAGGTTGAACTAGATGAGTGGAGGCCTGCCTTTATGACATGCGTTCCACATGCCACTCCAGTCCCCTTCCCCACCCCATCTGCTGCTCTGCTTTCTTCCGTCTGTCTCTGATCTCAGGTCACTCTCCAATCTGCCACATGCCACACACAGAGGCTGCCCATACCACTTGTGCACACATACCGTGGGTTGGCTACCTCTGGACTAGATGACCCTTATGATCCCTTCTAACTATTGCTTTGTAACGAAGCCATCTGCATTCCATCTCCAGGTGATCGGTACTGGCACTCCATCAGCCACTTGCAGCCAGAGACCTCGTACGACATTAAGATGCAGTGCTTCAATGAGGGTGGTGAAAGTGAATTCAGCAATGTGATGATTTGTGAAACCAAAGGTAAGCAGTTGTGCTGGGTGGGGAGGCAGTCCCTGCCTAGAAGAACTTACGGCCTATGTAACAGCTGAGGGATGAATGACAGGCAGACATGGATGGAGATGAGGCAAGGCTTGCACTGATTCCATCCCAATGTTCAGCTCTAGGAGGGGCCCTCTTGATGGTCACAGCCCCAATATGCTACAGGCTATAGGCCGCAGGGCTCTTGAAAAGATGGACTGGCTCAGTCTGGTGGCTGAACGATATATTTTGGATCAGCTTTAAATTAAAATAGCTTGTTTTTCCTCATTGAACCAAAAAACCTATCAGGCTCTCCCCCTCCTCAGTGTTGTTTCTGGTTGTTCCAAAACATTTTGTTCAGCCCAAAGTAAATGTTATGGGTTTGGTTTATTTATCCCTTTAAAAAAATGTCACTTTGAAAAGAAAAATCCCAATGGGTTTGATTTTTTTTTTTAAGATGGGAAAATAAAATATTTAGACATTTTCCTCTTTTCTTTTCCTTTCCAAATTTTTGTTTGGACCTAAATTTGTGTTTGGGTTTTTTTTTGGTTTTTTTTAATGAGTTTCCAGGTCACTGAAAAAATTCTGCTCCCCTATAGTGCACACTTGTGGGGAGGTACAACCCCTGCTCCCACAGTCTGTTCAACGCTGGTCAAAGCCAAGAAATAGCAGGCAAACGAGACACAGACATACCTTGTTTGGCTGTGCAAAAGTACTTGGAGAAGTAATAATAGTGTGGTGTGTGACCAGGGTGAGTTAGATCAGTTGAAGTGGGCCCCTTGGAGGAAAGACACTTTTAGTAGGCTTTAAATTGAAGAGAGGGTAGAGGCTGAACAGAGTAGTGGCTGAGGACACTGGAAAGCAGCCCGCACTGATGTGTATGAGAAGATCTGATAAAATTGGTGGCAGAGCCAGTGTCATCTGTGCAGCAGAGGAAACAACTGGGCAGTGCAATAAAAGAAGAAAACTGGCTGACTAGGGAAGGATGGAGATGGGTAGGTGAAGACAAAACCATCTCAACTAGGCATCGTGGAGAAGATGGGGACAATGGAGGGATTCAGTGCAGTTCAATGTGTGAGAGAGAGGATTTTAGCTGTCTCGCTATGGATGGACTGATGGGGGCAGCATCAGTGTCAGGGAGACTAACATGATGTGGAGGGGAGAAATTGTTCTCCGGATAGATTGAAGTGGCTGGCCTTTCCAAGGGTTCTCCTAGGAGAAACAGCAGCCTAGGTATGTGAGGTGAGAGAGCGAGCTGAGCAGTCAAAAGTGACTCCCGGAGTCTGAGTGACAGGGATGGGAGGGCTGGTGTCAGTATCAACACAGACTGTAGGGAGAGTTTGTTTTGGACACATTTGCTGTGAGTTGACAGTGAACATATTGGAGAGGAGATGTTGGACAGATTGGTGTAATGTGGCACTAGATGGAAGGAAATAATTTAGGAATAGAAAGTGACATTTATGACCCATCTATAGAGAGAGTAGGTAGAGCCATGTGAGTGGATCATATTACTAAGGGAAAGGGTGCAGATGAAGAGACTGGCCAGTGACAGCCCTGTGGGATACTCCTGCCCTCCCAGAGACTATTCATTATCTCTAGTCTTCTTTACCTCTCCCCTACTGTTCTTGCTGGATGCAAGGGTCCCCTTCACTTCCTATCCTAAATTGTTGTGTATGTGTGTGGGTGATGGCAAACTGCTGCCATTTTCATGACAAAGTGATTCTAATTACTTGTATATGAGGATTATAATTATCACTGATATATAATATGACAATTAGTCCACTGCCACCTGTGTGGGCTCAGGCAGCTGATGGTTCTGGGAGCCATACACAGAGGATATGTCTACATTGCAGGGCAGCATAGCAATACCCCAGATGGCTTTACACAGGCTAACTCGTGTCATGGAAGCTACCCAATGTTCACAGCACAGAATTCCCACCGGCTAATTTACCCTGGATCTCAGTGAATTAGCCCACACAGTTGTATGCTACAACAGCTGGACTATGTGTGGTCCTGTGCTAGCTCTGGTGTCTCTACATTGCCCTGCAGTGTGTGCAGCACAGACAGACATACCCTCCCATGTAGCTGCCCTTTGTCACTGGGTGATGCATCTCTTTTTAACCCTGTCTCTTCCTCTTGCAGCTCGTAAGTCTCTTGGGCTGCCCGGTCGCCTGCCACCCCCAACAGTGCCCCCACAGCAGCGCCCACCAGTCGGCAGTGGGCAAAGTGGCCTGGGGACAGGGGCCATGGTGGCCCGCTCCAGCGACCTGCCGTACCTGATTGTAGGGGTAGTGCTGGGCTCCATCGTCCTCATCATCGTGGCCTTTATCCCCTTCTGCCTTTGGAGAGCCTGGTCCAAACAGAGTAAGTGGCTTTGTTCTTAAAGGTGCAGCTGAGGGCTGGTTTATCAGACCCACTGTAGCTGAGAGGATCCAGGGCGTGTTGGAAGTCAAAGTCTCACTGTGCTGGGCAGCTCCATGCTGGGTGTATGGGAGATCCACTCCCTGTCCAGCTTGTAACACCAAGAGGCAGCCCTGGACTTGGAAAACAATCAGAAAACCACAACCCCTACTCCATCAGACAGGTCCCATCCCTTCCCTGCAGGGTCATTTACATCTATTGCAGTGGAGGGGGTGGGCAATTTAGCAGATGTTTGAGCCTGGTGTATCCCAACGCATCTTCCCAACAGCCAGCAGCCTCCCCTTTCCCAACCTTACGTGCTCCTTCCTTCTTCTCCCTTTTCAGAGCAGACCATAGACATGGGCTTCCCTGGAGCTGGGCTGTTGGTGTCTTCCTGCCAATATACCATGGTGCCCCTGCGAGGGGTCTCTGCTCCTCGAGCCAATGGGCAGCCCTATGCCAATGGGGTGCACCTGAATGGCAGCTATCCCTCAGCAGGGATAGGCTACCCAAGCACAAAGCCCCGGGACTACTGTCCGGATGAAGTTCAGCCGGTAAGGTCTCACTCTCACACCCAGCTTGACAAGGGACATAAGCAAAATGCTGGGTGGATGTTTTAGTCAGGCAGCCTCTGGCCCTGGTCAGCCCCTTCCATGGGATTTCTGTGTTCAGACACCCCCTTTCTCTGGCACTGGTGTGGAAGGGGAACAGTTTACCAGACTCACTCATCCCACGCTTCAGCCAAGTGAATGGAGGCAGTGTGTGTGAGGGGAAATCTTTTTCCAGTTAACTATGGAGAAAGGGACTGTGCGCCTGGGTCCTGGAAGGAAGAGAGCAGGGAAGCTGCTCCTAGGTGCAGTGAGGAGATAGAGCAGCTCCTTGGCAGACTGGCTGAGGAGAGGGAGTGAGGGGCCCTTGCATCTCAGTGAAGAACGTTCCTTCCTTGCTGCTGGGGAAGGGTGTGCTGGGATTTTACAGGGGACCCCATCATTCTCCTGGGAACACAAATCTAGGTAGCAATTTAACTGTTCTAATGCAGTCATCAAGGGCTGTTACCATGTTTAGCTGGAAATGAGTTTGCTAGTACTCATTCCACTTCCCAACAGGCACTCTGGCCTCTCCAGTACGAAGTGCAGGTCATCTCTGCTTCCCCTCTTTCTGATCCGCTATGCTGACCCCACTCCACAGTCCCATAGCACTAGCTTTGGTTTCTCCATCCCCTAACCCTGGCTTGCATTCTTGCTCTTCTAAGATGTTCCTCCCTCTCTCATTTCAACCACAGGATGAGACCAACACCTTGCTGCAGGAAAGGGTGATGCAAAATGGCAACCTCCAGCAAGATTATCAGAGCTCCAGGTAAGCCCTGGCTCATGGGGCTTGGACTTGGGTAGTGCAGTAATAATACAAGGACTTGTGGGACTTAGGAAAAAGATCTGCTAGGTTGGCTTATGTGCCCTGAAGAGTCATTCCCTGTTTACTTGTGCTCCAAAGCTTTGTCCAACCCTGTTTAAAAATTTTAAGTAATGAGGCTTCCCCATCCAGTTCTCTTGGGAGACTAGTCTACGTCCTAACAGATGTTGCTGCTAGAACTGTTCCAGGTTTCATCTTCTTTTAATTTATCTCCCACCTCTGAGGATGTTAGGGCAGCATAGGCCTCAGTCTGAAGAAGACCTGTCTCCCTTTCTTCCCCTTTTCATGTTCCAGCCGGGGTTGGAGACTTGGGTTGGACCAGAGGATTACTGTTGATGCTACTGATACAAAGCCACCCTTGAGAATCTCCCATCTGTCCAGACCTAGAATGGAAACAGATGTCACCTTTGTGCTGTCATAAACATTTTTATGGTGGCACAAAGTGACAGCAAATAGGTGTTCCTCCCTTCTGTCACACCATGACAAAATGTAATAAATTGTGCTGCTGTATTGCAGTGTACATATATTTGCTTTATGGCAGGGACCATGGGCAACTGGAGCTTGAATGGGAACTCCTGTACAGGACTGGGCCTCTTAAGCCCTGGGAGTGCCTGTCCCGCTTTCCCCACTTCCAAAGATGTACCTCCAGCCATCTCTGGGGCATGTCTCTGCAAGTGGAAAAAGTTGGGGTTCCTTGCTTTTGGAGACTCATCCCTGACATTGCTGGGGTGCATCTCTGGAAGCAGGGAAAGCTAGGACACTGGTGTGATCCTAGGGCTGATTGGCAGCCCCAGCCCTGGACTGTAGTGGCTTGTCCCAGCTTTCCCCACTTCTAGGGACATGTCTAAGATCTCTGGGGAGTGTATCTGGAAACAGGGAAAGTTGGGGTTCCCCGTTTCCAGAGGCGTGCCTCCAGCAATCTCCAGGGTTTCCCGGAGATTGCTGAGAGATGCATCTCTGAAAGCAGGGACTGCGTTGCCTATTGTCTCACAAGATCGATGGGCTATATGCGTTGCACCCAGTGAAATGGATCAGCTCTGGCAAGTTGCATCTGGCACAGCTGATCCACTTTGCTGGGCAATGTCTATTGCTAGCTCTAGTCTCCTCCTCAGTGCACCTCACTGCAGATTTCATTTCATTGTTTCCATCCTCTCTGGTCCTCTCCCTTCCTGCCATTTCTTCTTACACCCTTATGGAGCAGGCAGGTCCTGAGGACTCCAGGCCCTATATTAAGCCTCAAGCCAGTGGGGAATTTTCCATCAGATTTCCAACAAAAATTCAGTTGCCACAGAATCGGTTTATTGCTGGAAAATGTCCATGTGCTGTGCATATCATAGCTTCCAGGTACCTCAGCTACCAGCCTGATGGGGGATTTGGGCTCCTAGGGCTCCCAAGTCCTCCTGTGTTGGCTGGTGGGAGCCCTAGAAATTCCAGGCTGCCCAGCATTGTACAGCAGAGTCAGGGCAGGGTGCTCTGCCCAGTGATTAAGCAAAGGCACTCCCATTTGGTTCTCCAAAACAGAATTTTTTTGAGATTTTTCCTATTAAAATTCTAACCATTTTTTCCCCTTTAACTGTTTTCTCAACTTGGAACAAAATTACAGATAAACAAAATACCACTTTTTCTCTTTCTGGAAGGCAAACTATTTTCTGGCCTGCTCCAATTAAATTATATTTCCCCATGTGAGAGAGAAGAACAAGGCAGCACTTTTAATGTATCTGAGTCAAATCCTGGGCCTGCCAGCCCTTTAGTACAGAGACCAGGGAGCTGCCTTCTAGCACTATGTGGGGTCTCTCTAGAGAGAGGCTAGGTCATAGAATAAGAGGGTGTGCATCTGACTGTCCTTTTACCTCAGTCCCCATCACACATGCATGTACCACTTTTCCCCTATTTGCGGGCACTCACAGTGTCGTGACACCAGGCTGATACTGTATTTGAGCTCATGGAAGGCAGCACCAGGTGCAGGTCCCCCTTCAAAGGGAAACTTCCTG
>NW_005841947.1:629444-639519 GCF_000455745.1 Alligator sinensis
TCTCCTGGAGGACAAAGTATTTGGAGATAATGCCTTAACTGGAAGTCCTTTCCTGTCTTCCTTCCAGGTTGCCCAATTCCAGACGGGAAGAACATTCTTTCTTTTACAGCCTCCCAGGTGATTCCACTCATCAGCTGCTCCAGCCGCACGATGACTGCCATCACCTGCAGGAACAACTCGTTGGCCTCCATCGCCCAGTGATGGGAACCAAGGTGGGAGGCCCTGGCCTGGAAGCCAGGAGGGACCCCATGTTCCACACAGGTCAGTGAGCAAGAGAGCTTGGTGTGTGCTGCTGCTCTTCTTGTTTAGGTTCACCTTGAAGGGAAAGTGTTGTTCTAGGTAGGCTGGTGGAGGGCAGCGGAGATGACACGTAGTCTTTTACATAAAGCTGAGTTCTGATGTGCTGGCACTGCATCTTCATGCCACACCAGCCAGCCACGTGAAGGAGCCAGCTTAGCAGGTGGAACCATGAGACTGATCCAGATGAGGTCTGACAGAGGGAACTGGCCTGCTTGGGGGCAGGTACCCAGCCTGGGTGGGTGACACCAGAGCTGTGCAGTCAGCTGCTGCAGTGCCGTAGCCTACCAGCACTCCCATAGCCCAGCCAGCCAGTCAAATGAGTGCAGAGGCAGACGTGCATCTAAGTGCAGGACATCTGAAAGGTTAAATCAGTACATTCCCCAGAAGGCTGGTCTGCCAAAACCATTCTCTTGTTAGGAAAAGTAGGCCCTGTGGCATGAGGTGCCTCTGTGGGCCTGCTACCACAGAACAAGGGTGGGGAGAACCACGCACTGTATTGGTTCTTGTTCAGCTAAAGCAAAGGTGGTTTGGATGCAGTGGAGCTCATAGCTAGTGAGTGTCCCTTGCTATCCCCCAGCACCTTTCTGTGCTGGTCAAAGCTTTGCTTTCTTTGTCACTGGCTCTTGTTCGCCTTCTTTTCTAGGTGCCCCATGCTGCCTGGGCCTGGTGCCAGTTGAAGAAGTAGAAAGGACAGGCTGCTGCCAGACCAGAGGAGACCTACATGTCCAGAACCCAGCAATCACTTGCCTGACCCAGGACCCAAGAAGGCATCTGTGCAGCAGCCCTCCCGCACATATGCCCATAGAGACTCCTCCTCCCACCAGTTAGGGACTGAGCTGTGCTAAAGACTTATTCTAAAGAGAGAGAATATGGGTATTTATTTTTGTATAACATCCTTATTTATATATTTATGCACTTGTAAATAGATGTATATGTGCCTTTTATAATGCTATGGAGACAGAAGGCATCCTGTTCCAGGTAGCAGGAGGGAATGAGAAACTGGGGCATCAGCCTGGGGTGAGGTGGGGCTGTTCATCAGAACACAGACTAAAAAGAGCAGCCTTCACTCGGCACCGGCACGTTGGATGTTGCAGAATGTCAGTCCGAGCACAGTGGCGGCTTATTGTCGTCTTTGCAGCACAGACTGTGGCAGACTGAAAGTGGAGGCTATGGAAAAGGTCCCATCTCTTCCTACAGCAGGACGAGCTCCTGTGGGGATGTACCTGATAGAACAGATTGGAATTATGCACTGTACTTATTGCCACTCACAGCCCTTCACGTACACGCCGCCTGTGGTAGCGCATCTGTAAAGACAAACGCATGCTTTAACATCTACAATAAAGGCTTTAGTCTTTGCTGTGGTTTGATGTTTGCTGAACCCTTTCTAGTGGGGCAGGCAACAAGACTCCATTGGACTTGCTGCTTTTTTTGAGTCCCTGGGTGGTTCTTCTTAGTCCATGATTCAGCAGAAGTGATCTGGCCTAATCCCTGCTCCAGGTGAGGTCAGGCATTGGGGAAGTAAGATTGGGACCTTGAGCTGACTGAGGCAGGGAGTTCCCATCTTTAAATCCTTGGCTACAGCCACATAAGAACCCCCCCTGTTTCCTGTCTTTTCCCATTTTCCATAGTCCAGAGTCTGGGCCTGTAGATGAAGGCATTTCCTTTAGTGGGATATGAGAGTGTACCTTCCAGGAGAAGGCTGCTAGGATGCAAACAGGCAGTCCTAGAAACCTCTGCTTGGCGTGAGTGCCACAGCCTTTGGGATCTCTGCTGTTCATTTCCTCTTCCTGACTCCTGGGCTTTGCATTCATTAGGTGGGAATCTTCCCTGGTGCATGAAGGTTCCCAAAGTCTTTTTCCTTTCCCGGTGGCTGCCTTCCGGTTTTTTGTCCTTTTCCCTGGCTTTCCCTCCAAAGCAAGTGTGGGTCCACAAGGTTGATCTTGGTTCAGCTTATGCTTAACTCACAAATAACAGCAACATGGAAAAAATTTAAAAGAGGGGAAGAAAGAACTCATGGGGCATGCAGTTTACCTGGTTTAAAAAAGCCCTTGGTCTTGGATGGGCTATACCTGCCTCATGGTGAAACCTCACGACTGAGGGATCCTTGCACAGGAAGACGGAAGTAGTTCAGAGAACCACAATCCTGATCTACAGAAGGCAGAATAAAATGGCAGCCAGGTCAAAAGCTGCAGCTCTCTCTTCATACAGATTCCAGACCCCTGTGGTACTGAAAAGAAGCAGGCTTGCCCTGGACTCCTCTAAACAAGTTACTGCTCTTGTCTTTCATGTTTCTTCCCTCTCACTCCCCTCTACAGAATGAGCCTTTTGCCATCTAAGTGGGCAGCGTGCTCCCGCGGAGTGGGGCTGACCCATAAGCCTGAAAGGTTTCCCTGAACTGCCAGCACTTTATGATGGGCCTTTCTAAGAAGAACTGTTAACTAACTTCTAGGTATCAAAGCACCAAATTACAGCTCAGCAGAACAATTTTAAGAGGGTGATTCTCATGCATCAGAAATTAGTCCAGTAGTCATCTAGTCAACCACATCTTCACTAACATTGCTCAGTAACTCTGCCTGTATACACATACACATGCCCCTTTTAATTTTCTACTTAGAACTGCAATATTTGAAAACAAGAAAAATGAATGTAACTGATTGTATTTTACCACATTCTTTTCCTACTTACTACTTAACAATACCCCACTTCTGTGGATCATCCAACTAACTGTGCTTCTGTCTGTACAGCTGATGCAGTCAGCAAAGTCCTTCTTGCGTCTCTGTCAACACACCTGCTATATAAAGTCCTTTTAGCCCTTCTTTTCCAGATTTGAAAATAGAGGGTTAACATCTGCTCTCAGAGCTGCAGGTTAGACCAAGGCTCAATAAAATCCAAGGGCTGCAAGCTGAAGTCAGGAAAAAATCTCAGAAAAACAAGATGCACATTTTTTTAAGTAAGGATGATTAAGCATCAAAATGGCTTCCCATGGCACATGGCAAAGCCTCCATCCCTTGAAAACAGGATGGGATATATTTCCAAATATCACACTTCGGTGCAACTGCAAGCTGTGGAGTTGGATACAGGGTAAGTCTACAGCCTTCAATCAAGCAAGAGGCCAGATGGAGGTTCCCTTGATTCACATTTCAGCAATTTTACCCCCCTGGGTCCCACCTTTCTGGCCTCAAAAATCACCACATACAAAACCATCACAAAAGAGTGCAGAGTCCAGCCTGCTGCCAAATGTTTATTATCTACATTCTGATGCCAGCTTCAACACTGATTTCCCATGTGTAAAGCTCAGGTCGCCTCTCCCCATTCTTCCTCCATGGCCTTCTGCAAGACTGTGCAGTTAGAAACTGTTCCATGACGCTGAGCGAAAAGCGACAGAAAGCAAATTATGCATTAATGGGACAAGCCAATTTGTGGGAATGCCAGCCAGCAAGGGAAAAGGAAGTGACTAGGTAAGAAAAAGAGACTGAGCTCTTCTCTAGTGTAAGATAGTTGGGAGCCATGCACAGTTAGACACAGTACCAGCATGTGGCCATGGCTGGTAATACAGCATATTTCTTGGGTTGCCAACAGTGGGCCTCCCTGCCCATATCTGTTGAGTCCTGTAAGAGCAGGCCTGATTGTCACGAAGAACATAGTGTTAAAAGCCATGGAAGTACAGGAAGAGCCACTGTTGCAAGGATTCACATATTGTATGTGTGGGGACTGCACCTAATTTACCCTATGGCAGCCTTGGTGCAGCTTGCCTCATACTGTAGCCTTAGAAAGCACAGGATCCCATGCTTCATGCTCTTGCTGGCTTGACTGGAGGAAGAACATTGCATGCTGGGACCTGAAAGACTCAGGACCTTCTGTATTCAAACTGCCCTATCGAAGACTGGTAATGAGGCAGCCCAGATGGAGCCTGAATCCTGGAGTTCTGCTTTGACCAGCTGTGTTGTAATGGGATGGGTGCTGACTGCACACAGGCTTACACTAGCATCCAGGTTGGTAGGGACATGTAGAATGAATAAGGCTAGCGCCAGAGGGAGATTTAATTCAGCATGTCAGTGCTGGGGGGTGGTTGAGGTGGTGGGAAGATGCGCCCATCTTTTCTCCTTAAGAGAGTGATTTCTTCCTTCAGGACTTCTGCCTCTTGGGCCTGGAGCTGGACCAACATGATCAACCTCTCTCTGTCCTGGAGATCAGCTTTCTGGGGCCCCTGAAATTCAGCTCCCTGTTGGAAGAGGAAAAGGTGAGAGCTCCCTTTAAGCGCACGGGGAGACTGGACCCATTTTCTGAGGTCCCTTCCAGCCATGATGTCTATGAATCTATTAATCTATTTCAGGCGGGAGAGTGAAGCTGTCCATTTGCTAATCCAAGCAACAGGCCAAATTTATGCCTTTTCCACTGTCATCCTAACACAGAGGGAAGCCACTCAGCTAGTGAATGTTAATGTAGTCTCAGGCCTCTGATCAGGGTAGGAAAACCAAAAGGAAATCACATGCCTCATTTTTTCAGATCGCTCTGATTTACTGGAAGAGAAGCCTCATCCCTTTTAAGTAGATATAGGATGGTTTCATCATGATGAGTGAGCAAGGGAAATTTGGGCATGGCTGCTCCAGCAGGAACATGTGTGAGACCCATCTCACTGTCATAAGAAGTGGAGCTGCCAGTCAACTTTACCAGTGCGTGTTACTGACCAAGCCCATGGATGCCCACAGCAGAGCTGCAAGAGACCCGGTGGGAGTAAACTAATGCCCCCTCTTAGCACACAGCCCCCAGCCAGCAGCAGGCAGGGCTGCACAAAACCTTACCAGATTGCTCTGTAGTGTGTCCAGCTTGGTTTCGAGTCCCTGTCTTTCAAGGCAGAACCTGTTCATCTGCTGCAGCTTGCTGGTGTTTTCTTTCATCTTCATCATCAGACGTTGCCGCTGCTCCAAGATTTTTTCCTGGGGGACAGAGGGAAGGTGGAAATTGGTGAGGAAGAGAAGGGGAGGATCAAAAGGTTTGTATGGGGGGAGAAAGCAAGAAAGCAGGGGGATCTCATGCCTTGGAGGGTGCAGCAGGGTACACTTGAATCAGTTACAGCAGGGCTCAAGGAAAACAGTGAAGCTTTTCTGTCTTTAGATCCATGTAAATGGATTGGAATCTAGGTCCAAGAGTCTGGGACCTGCAGCTCAGGGTGTGCAAAGGGCAAGCTCAGGCCTGCAGCAGCTGGTGCCAAGAGAGCTGGATAGAAAAATGGAGCAATGTGTTCCTGTCAGGATTTCATTCTCATCACTCAGATCCACAGGGGGTTCCCAGGTCACCAGCAGGTGCCACAAGCTCAACATGGGGGTTGCAAGGATGTTTTTTGAATGTGGGAATTAGCATCATATGGCACCATCTCACAAGGGGCTCCTAGTTCATAATAAACCTGCTTCTGCTCCCAAAGTCAATAGCAGAAACCCCTAGGCCAGATCCAGATCCAAGCTACAACAATGCAGACAATAAGTAAAGCAGCCCAATGGAGCTGAGCCCAGAGACTTGCCTAAAGACAGTTTTGCAGTGGGTGTCAGTGAGAACAGGAGACAAAGGGGCAGGAAGCATCAGGTACATGCATTCAGGCTTTTGCTCTGGGAGAAATCCGAAACTCTGGACAAAGGACTTTAAAATAAAAATAAAAGCTAGGCAAAAATTGTGCATGTTTATCTGGGAGGTTTTCCACATTTCATGTCTCCAGTCAATCCTAAATTGGTTGCACATGTTTTCTATGTCTTTCATATTTCTAAAATGACAAGCAAGGCCCAGACATTCGGGGGATACTAGAACCTTGCTTTTTCACAAAACAGTAAGTGGGTCCTAGACAAGATAAACTCTGACATCTGAAGGCCAAGGGGTTAATAACGGAGACTGCGAGGGGGTTTCTTAGTCCAGGGGGTGGTTGCTATGGAATTAGTGGAAGCATCCTCCAAACAACTGTGCATTTTTAAAACTATCATTGTCTTGGGGTAGCACTTAGGAGCACAGAAAAGGCAACACTATGCCCCAAAGAACTTGCAATCAAAACTACAAGTGGGATTTTCAAAGGAAACTTAGGTGCTGGACTCTTAACTAAAAGCTGATGGGACCAATGTCCTACACCTACCCAAGTCTGAAAGGAAGGGACCCCACCCATAGAAAACATGGCAGTGTG
Source organism: Alligator sinensis (assembly GCF_000455745.1). Taxonomy (NCBI): domain Eukaryota; kingdom Metazoa; phylum Chordata; order Crocodylia; family Alligatoridae; genus Alligator; species Alligator sinensis. The sequence continues at coordinate 635,908 of NW_005841947.1, forward strand.
GCAAGAGCCTCTACTACAAGGTACCATGTAGTTCGAGGATTGGGAGGAAAGGTTGAAAATCCTGGCATCACAGACTCTAATGCAGCTGTTTGGTCTCCAGGTTTCCTAACTGTAACTCGCTGGGGGAGTGCTCCACCCCTTTCTCTATGTCTTGCTCCTTACCTCCCACATTTTGAGTTCCTGGGCTTGCAACTGCTCTTTCTCCATAATTTTCACCTTCAGCTCTTCCAGGTTGGTGTTAATGGAGAGCGTCTGCAGTGCTTCCAAGTTAACCACTCGGCCAAACTTCATCATCATCAGCTGATTACAGTTTTCTCGCAGTCCTAATAGGAAAGTCCTTATATTAAGATGGACATGTCTTCTGGGCCCGCTGAACATTCATTTGTAAGCTTATAGGGTCCTTTCATCAGAGGATCTCAAGCACTTATTGCATTGTTCTAATTATAAGTCAATTTTTCTTTTTCTTCCAAAAGAACCATAAAAGTGCCACTCAACCTCTATACAGGGTCCATGCATAATTGGCCCTCACTTTTTCCACCGTCTTGTTTATTGCACTTGCAATAATTTGTGCACTCAGTAAAAATATCAAGTCAGAACTTTTTTCTGTGCCATTTTGACTTCAGTATTTTTAGTGCATTTTTAGTGCAAACTCACTGGGTCTATATCAGTACTTACTGGGTTATATTATACAGATAAGCTGTTTTTCATAAACTTGAACTATGGGGTCAACTTATAATCAGAACAGCATGGCATAAGCATTAATTCATGCAAGTCTCTCTATGCCTTCATCTGGTAGGGTGATGATATGAGAGGTGTGTGGACACATGCAGCAACTGAACCATTCCAAAAATCACTGATTGGGAACCGGTTCACAATTGTGTGAGGTGCTGTGACTGACACCAGGGGACGGCACTGAGCATCCAGACCAGCATACCTGGCAGTGGGAGAGTTGGGAGGTGGGGGCAATGCTTGAACCAACACTTTGGGAGTTCCAGGGGGTGGATGACCTGTGGCTAGGAGTATTTTCACTTTTTCTGTTTTCCCTTGTTTCCTAAACATGAGTTCAGTAAGCTTCAGTAGCCTGCAAATGACCAAAGTCTGCAGTGTGCTTGCCCGACTTGGAGAAGGGACAGGATAGAGAGCAGGGACTTCTTGGACCTATGCTTCTTGGTTCCTAGGGCATGATGAGGGGATACAATTGAGTAGGGAGTGAGGACACAGCTGGTTGTTAGCATTTATTGAAGGAGCAGTGCAAGGGAGCTCACTGATAAAAAGTGCGAAGAAAAGGAAAACAAAGGGGGCAGTAGAGTCCTGGCTGTATACCAGAGCACTGAGTTGCAATAGTGTAGGAGAGGTGTGGGAGGGATAAGGAGCAATGCAGTGTGGGATGCTTAGAGGACCAACCAAACCCATGTTACAGTGTACTTGGTGGCGACACAGAGTGCACCAGTTCAAAACAGTACCATATTTTCTCACATACAACACACTCACAAATCTAATAGGTACCTTGTTTTTGAAAAGCACATTTTTTCAGTTGTGGCTGCACTGCGTAGGGACACCCACATTTGCAGCTGACTCTCCCTCTCCTTCCTGCAAAACTAAAGTTGAATCCCTAGCTGCGGCTGAAGACTGGTCTCCATGGGCATGTCCAAATAAGCACGGACGTGCAGTATGTGGTGCTGCAGACCCATCTGTGGTACAACACACCACACATGCAGGCATTCCCCGTGCTGCTAGTCCGGAGATCCCAAGGTAAAAAAAACCCATGCCAAAACAAAAACAGGGTGGTGCACATGGCGCGCCACCCAAAACTGGAGCCTGGCTGGCCGGAGCCATGCTCCAGCTGCAGCTGCTGGCCAGGCTTTGTGCTGTGACTGCAGCACCGGGAGGCCCCAGGACCCCAGGTAAAGCTGCTGGGGCCAACTCAGTTACCCCACCCAGGGTAACCTGATGTGCAAGGTGTGTCACTGCTACTTGTCCCCAGGGAAACAAATGTCCGCTCTCGTCTGGATGTGCCCCATAGAAGCATCCACATTTTTAAACAGTTAAAGAATCTGTGGTAGATACCTAAAGAGGCTTTGAAACAGAGACACCTGGAGCAGCTAGTAGACAGCAAAGTTGCCCTAAGAAAGGTACACTTGATAAGTGGAACATCAGGACCAATAAAATGGAGATACAATTGTTAACACCTGAAGAGTGAAGAACACTCTGAAAGCCATTAAGTCAACTGACTCCCTCATCTGCCTGAACAGTAACACCACAGGTGCTGCACTGTAAAGCATGAATCAAACTACAGTGTTTCCACCCCCAGACAAAATCAGCTTTGCTGCTTCATACATGCACCACAATTTCGGGGTAGGGGTGTGATTTATGGGGAAAATGTATGGAGTTTATGTGAGGAAATATAGTACTTGATTCTCTAGGTCCATGGTTCTCAACCTTTTTCAGACTTAAAGTACCCTCCTACACATTTAATGCATTTTTTGATTACAGAAAAATAATACAGCAATTCTCCTGTTGCAAAGAACTCAGAAAGACCACAACAGGCAAGGATGTTTTTAATAATCTGGATTCCTATTTGAAATCTCTGGGTTTAACTTGTGAATCAAGTTTGTACACCTAGCAATGCTAACATTGCTTAGCACCCCGCAATTGCCTTAAAAGGATCTCAAGGCACCCCCAGCATGCTGCAGCACCCCGATTGAAAATCACTGATCCAGATACACTTTTGAACCATTCCAGGCAAATTTAAACTGGCTTCACAGGCTAGTACACCTGTCCGCTTTAGGGTTAGACCACATTCAAACCATTCTAGTGTTCTGTGTATCCATGCCCTAAGGAAACTCTTCTAGCATCTTGCTAGTCCTGTTTATTTTTCCTGTGAGTTTATCATCAGATTTTCCATGATAATCAACAAGGATTACAGTGCTGGGGAAGGGGTAACACAGACAGCTCATGAATTAACTCAGGCTAGCAATGCATATTCCTTCTGACTGTCTGCAAGTGAGATATGATGGCTGTGTACACAGGAAGTGGAAGGAGTACTGTGTGCCTCGTGCGAAGCAGCTGAAACCCAAGTGTTCTGTCACTCACGTTCAATCCGTATCTCCATCTCCCTTTTGTCCCGGATGAGTTGCTTATGCTGTTCCCGGGCCTTCTTGTAGAGTTCCCTCTGATCTGTCTTCTCATGCTGCAGAACCATGATCCTCTGCTGAAGATATTCTAAGGACTGGTTGGTAAATACCAAAGCCTGGCAGAAGTCACTGGGTAACTCCCCATTTACTAAATACTCCACCTGCCAGAAAGAGTCAAAGGCAAGGTTGTTTATTACACTGTGCTGTGAATTCAAGGGACCCATCTGGCTGGCAGACAAGTAGTTACTGTGGCAGAAATGCCACTGTCGGTGCCCCTCTCCAGAGATCTGTCTTAGCCAGCCTGAGAGGCTGCTGTTGAATCTCTCACAGCGGGGATCTCCCACCTTGTCTGCATGACAAAAGCCTGGCGCCTGGGAGGCGATGCTCTGGTCACCTGGGCAGCGGGGGAGAAAGACCCGGCCCTGCGCGCGGGCCCAGGTAGCCAGGGATGCTTTGCAGATTGGACGGTTTGTAGCCA
>NW_005841947.1:639550-669968 GCF_000455745.1 Alligator sinensis
GCCTGGGCCAGGAAGAAGGGGGGCCATTATCCATGCGGTCATCCAGGTGAATCTGAACCGGGCTCTCTCCTCATCACCGCAGGCTCCAAGAGTGCCCTGCCTCCAGAGGAAACAACAAGCACCTCTGGATGATGCGAGTGAGTAACCTACTAGAGATCCGATTAGATATTTAGCTTCAGTAACTCAGATGCGTGTTGAAACGGCTACCTCAGCCACCCTGGTTTGCTCTATGGGATTCCTTTGATATTCCTGTAATATTTCTATGATATTGCTCTACCTTTTACCCTATTTCCGCCCTACCCCTGTAATCAATAAAGTTCTCCTTTGTGACCGGTGTGGGAGACTTATTGTGGGGTGGGTCTAAATTATGCCAAGGAGGCCCCTTAGGTCGGTGGACTAAGGGAGGCTTCCTAATCAGCCCCTGACTTGGGGAAGTGCCCCAAGTGCTTGTATTGGGTCTAGTACCCATTGGACGATCAGGCCTGTGTTTTCCAAGGTGCGCAGAGCCAGAATTAAGTCCAGAGCCTTGGATGGTGGCAGCGGGAACCCCAGGCTAGCGGGTGTGCTCCAGGGAAGGGGTCGGCCGGACGGGAGGCACCCCAAGGGAGGCACTCGGAGCCTGGAAGGTGGGCGGCGCAGGGAGGTGGGCGGCTTCACGCAGGAGCGCCCCCTACTGGCCCGCCACAGTTACACATACCATCACATAAGGACTGGCTGTATTTTTTAAGCACAGTTGTCTGAGAATGGGCCAGGGGAAGACAATTCCCAATGTGGTGGCCACGAGCATTGTCAAAAACAGGTGAGAGAGCCCTGAATGGACTCCTATCTCACTGGCTGCCTCCAGCCTCCTTTAGTAACTAGAATAGAGGGAAGGAAATACTTTATATCTAAGCGACTTTGCTTTTAGGCAGTCTGGTGTCTTCAGAATTATAAGACCAATCTTGGCACCTTTCTGATTTTTAATGAGGAAAATGGAGATGCCAGGGTGTGCTGGACCTGCCCCAGAGGTGACTAGGCTAGAGCAGTGGTGTTGTCAAGGACTGCCCTGGTTTTCAACAGCCTCTGAATCAACCTCAGAACAAGGCAAGCTAAGGGACCCCACCTAGAGAAACCAACACCAATGTATCAAGTTTGCCTCCCCATTTTTGAGTCACCAGAGCCCATTAAGGCAACATGTGTGTAAATTAACCTATTGTGACCCACCCAGAGGTCCTTATCTGGACAAAGCTTCCAACAGGCATAATGAGAACTTTGCCCAAGATCCAGGATCAAGACCACAGAAGTTTTTTGGGTGCGTATGTGCAGCACATGAGGCACATGGTCACTGCCTAGCCTTGCTACTCCTTCTCTGGCACAGGCGTAAGGGGCAAACAATAGCCACTTGAAATCCTAGGTCAGTCCAGGGCACCTAACTCCATGGAGAATAATTGTAAGCCAGAAATCTTGGGCCTGTGAGACTGATAATACTACTGACTCTGTATTGGACTGTCCCTGGCTGGAACCTTCTTGCTGCTTCTAAGCCAGAGGTAATAAACAGTAGCACACTCCTGTGTCACCTGATGTAGCTTCAGAGGCACTACTACATGCAGCTCATTCACTCTCTGCTGCTTCTCCCGCTGATAGGCTTCCAGGGCTCCCTCGGCAGTGTCAAGGCTGGCTTCTACCACTTTCACCTGCAGGAAGCCAAGCCGTGGACAAATGTGAAAACTTTGTAATCTACAATTTAACCAGCCATTGTGGCCATGGCCATAGAAAGACACTCTGGGATGGGCTTAGATGTGTGGTCTCGGGCCCCTGGTTTTGGAAGGGGTTGGGTTCTGCATGGGAGTGGTGGCGACTGTTGCTCAATTGGAAGAGAATGCAGTGCGGAAGGGCCACATTAGTTGGTTCTGTCTTGTCATCTGTAGAGCACATCCCTGCCCAGCAAAAGGATCATCAGTTTTTTAAACTGAGCTTCCATGCAGAATGTGTCTCTACAAGGATGACCCCTTATTACCAAATAAGCTCTCTTGCTATACATATTGAAGGAAAACTGCTTCATGCAATAACTAGAGCAGGCTCTCACTTCTGCTACCCCACAGAATCTACAAGGCTGCAGGAGCAAGGAGCTGAAGTCTGGTTGTGTCTACACATCAACAACAGGATTGTGTCACTGTGTTCTGCTCGGAAATGTTTATTGATTCTGTCTGAGAAGGCAAGAACCTGGCTAGACTGGCAGAACCCAGGGTGAATTTGTGGTGTCGGCAGTTAGGAAAGGCTTAAAAAAAACCCCACTTGTAAACTGAGTACATTTGCTGGAAGTTACAGGAAATTTGGAGCTTCAACATAGAAACACCCAGCATAGAAAGAACACGGGATTTCAGAGCAAGTTAAAACTGGAAGATGAGAGCACAAAAACAACCATTTAGAGATAATTAAACTTTGGTTGGGAGTTATTTTGTTTTTTAAGAAAGAACATTGCAACAAGGCTGCGGTTTATTGGACAATTACTACAGCAAGTGCAGTGGAAACATCTAAAGAGAAGATTTTTCTGAAGTTCATTTGCTCTTACTGTAAAGGATGTATGTACACACAAAGACACAAACTTCACTCTCCAAAACCTACTCCTGAAATGGCTATGGCATAAGGCAAATGATGCAGCAGACTAAGAACCTGAATTCTCAGAGTGGATCCAATGACTTCAATGGTGCTATGCTGCTTTTCCCCAGTGAAGAATCTACCTTTATATCTTTACACTGGGACCAAACACAAGAAGATGCATAGGGTAATACATTTTCAGATGCATCATGCAGTCAAATTACAAAACAGAGATCACAGCAAAAAACCGTGGCAATATTTTTCCTCTCTCTCTCCAGTGATCCGTTACATCCCTGAGTGCACAACACATGCTCCATACAAGGCTGGCTTCACCAGTTGCTGGCAGCATGAAATGCTGCAGCTCTGTAGCAACACACAACAATGCCGCATACTACTTTAGAGCAGGAGAAAAACACCATTGTGCCAAACACACAGGGGTATTTGTGTGAGCAGAATACCATTACTTTCCTTGCAGTTTCACCTGGGCTTTCTTGGGTTTAGCATCTAGAAATATTGTAGTAATCATCCATTAAACTTCAGCTTTCTCAAAGTTAGCCTAAGCTGAACCCCAAGATACTGCAGCTTGACAAAGTAGTACCCAACCTAGCCTGGGTATGTCTATGCTATACTGCAGTCTTCAACATAAATACTGCCTGTGAGAGGTGAAGCCCTTGGGTTTCAATCCCAACAAAAAGATGACAATTCCAGGAACATAGTATTCCCACCTGCCCACCTGGCTGTGGCGTGCTGGGAGACTGGGAAATTATGCTACCTTTTTAGCCAAAGCATCATATTCTTTTTTGAGATTATCAATCACTTTCTTCTCTTCCGCTAATGCCTCCTCAATGTCCAATCGCTTCTCACGGAGCTGAAGAGTGTTTTCAAAGAGCGCTTCATCACAATCTGAGAAGGAAGGGCAAGGTTCAGATTAAACCAGTGGGATGGCTTTGGCCTAGTTTGGATTTTGTTACAATTATAAACTGAGCTGATAGCTCCCCACTGGGATGAAGGTTAGGCTGCCCAGCACTTCCCATTACAAGACCTCATTTTCAATTGCTTATATGTTTGCCAAACACAAACTATTTAGGTTGAAATCTTTTATGTTATATGTTTGCTTCAGACTGGGTTTCTTTTAATCTCAATTGAAACAGTGCTGCTGTTTCCAGAAATGAGGACAGAACAAATAAGGTGTTTTGCCAGTACTGAAAGTCAAACGCTCCAAAGTTAGGAAATACTGGAAATAAGGTTTCCTGAGCAACCTTACTTCAGGAGACAACTATGAATTACCAGTACGCATACTAATTTTCCCACGGGGCCCCTCCCATATCCAGTGCACAGATCAGACCTGCTCACGGGATGAATCATAGTTGTGTGGTGAAGGAGTTGTGTTGTGGGAGGAAAAAATATGGATACTAATACCTCCATCAAAATCATAAAAATTAGTGATAAAAATATGCTTAGGCAACCTGCTTATCAGGTCTAACAAACTAGCCTAAAAAAAACCAACCTTAGCAAAGAGTCATAAAAACATATCAGCCTGAGCTCAGAAATCCACAAATAATTTTACTCACCAAAAATACGAAATTTCCAACTTTCTGAAAAGGGAGGTAGGAGTTTGCAGAAATGCTGTATAGACCAATTTATTTGAAAATAAATTCCTCAATCTTTGCTGCCAAATCTAAGAAACAGCCAGCATTACTTCCTCAAACCACAAGGTGGTAGGAAAGAGCTTAATTTACCCACCAAATTCAGAGCCATCCAGGATTTCCCCAGTTTGGAGAAATACAATCCTAGCAAACAAGCCTATTCTTTGGGTTTCCATGGTGAGTGTATACATTACATGTTCCAGCTACAGTCATGGAAATTCTGTCCTCTTGAGGAAACAGCCTTGATATTGTGAGTCTTTCCTTCACATGTAATAATTAATTCTTAACAACTAGCCTTTTACTTTTTCCAGGGTTTTAAATAATTCCAGCTCATGAATCATCACACCACTCTTTTGCATCAGGTATTACTGCCTCCATTTTACAGGGGAAAATCAGCTACAGGGACAAAACAAATTTCTGTTCCCCTCCTCAAACTGGGTAATACACTGCCCTGCAAGTAGTAGTCCCATGTATGTCACTGAAGTTACTTAAGGAGCAAAGTGCCACTCAAGAACTTAAATGGGGGGAAACTCTGAGTCATAAATATTACATTAGACTATTGAAAAATCCTATTTTTCAATGTAAATTCACAGTGTTTGCTCACAAAACTGAAGGAGAGTAACGGCTCACTTACTCTTTGGGCAAACAGAGTCATCAAAGACTTCATCTTCAGATCCCGAATCTTCTTCATCACTCTCAAAGCTGGACTCATCGTCACTCTCTTCCTCGCTTTCCTCTTCTTCATCTAGGAGAGGAAGGTAAAAGTGTTGGTACATACCAAAAACAGGTTCTATGTGACAGGTCCACTGGCTGTACTGCGGGCTAACAGAGCCCTAAGGAGCAACAGCATACTAGTGAATACATCCCCAGTCATCCCAATGTTTTAAGGGTGATTATCTTGTTAAGGCCTTTCCACTAATTCACTGAGCCCACAGGTCAAAGAAGTGGAAGAAGGATCACTCACTCCAGGAACATGCACAGCTAAACAATGCTTTTCTTCCTTTTCTGTATTCCCTTCCTCAAGTATCTCCCCACTTTCTCTGTATGTAATGCAATATATTAGCTATTCTGAACTGAACAATTTGGATTCAGTCAGCACATAGGTTTAACATCCTACTGAGGAAACTAACAAACAGAAAAGATGTGCCCAGGTACTAAAAGATGAATTGTGTGTTGTACTTGCCAAAATTTGCTGTTTGTTTATATAGTACATAACCTCCTTGGAATCAAATGCCAAATCAGAGAACAAATACTGAACAAATATTTCAGACCAGAACACTGCCTAATCTTAAGCATTTTAAAACTAACACAGCAAGCAAAACCTGACAAATGAATGTGAATCTTTTCATAATAAATGTTGTCACATGAGTTATTAGAATGATTCTTCCCACTGACTAGCGGATAATTACAGATGAGGGGATGGTCCCATAGTAAGCAAAAGAGATTGAAGGAAAATGTTATGCACACAGACACCAGACTAACAGCTATCCACACCTCTCAGGTGGTATCAGTGGCAGCTCTGCAACACTTTGTCCCTTGTTCCCACCCAACATTAATGTGTCTCAACACCGACCTACAGGAACTGCCTTTTAAGAGTCTGTTAACACTACAAATACTGCCAAATCAGGGGCCTGGTTATAATGCCATTATTTCCCAAGGTGATTACAACACAGTGGCCACATCTACACAAGATGCTGACTGCACAGTAGCTTGTTACTACTGCACAGTAATAATGAGCTACTGCGCAGTCCACAAAAAAAAAAGCCATTTGGTGATGTTACTACACAGTAAGTCTAGTTACAGTGCAGCCATTTAGTATTTGTTTATATAATTATTAAATGACTGCACAGTAACAACAACGCAGTCAGTGTCTTGTGTAGATGCATCCACTTTGGTCTTGTAGAACAAATGGGATCTGCCCAAGTGATTTTTTTTTAAACTAACTTAAACAATGTATATGTCCAACATTTCAATCAATAGCAGTGGCTTCCATACTTCAAACATAATATATAGACCTAAATAAATGGTATTTCTAACCTGCTTCTCCTTCTGTTTCTTTCTTCTTAACACGCCTGATCTTCTTTTTCAGGACCTTAGTAAGGAAGCTGGCAAAGTTGTTGTTTTCTCCAAGGGATGCTTGGAAGGTGGCATAGAGTGCTTTCTCACGTTCCTGAAGCTTTGCAATCTCACTTTTTTTATCTTCCATCTGTGCAAGGTAGTTGTTTAATTTCCACTAAAAAAAATCAAAATCCAATCCTTAGGCTGACAGAGGACTATTAGAACACTAGCCTTTTAAACTGCTGGCCCACTTCTGGTTAGCCATGAATGGCCTTGCAATGGGCACAGGAGCCTTGGTCTGAATGAATGCCCAGCTCTCTGCCAGTAGTTCCCTATGTAGTGCCAGGCAAGTTGTTTTCCCTCTCTTTGGTTCAGTTTCATCGTAGGTAAAATGAGGATAATCACACCTGCCCCCCTTTGCAAAGTGTTTGAGACCCTCAGAGGAAACCCCTATATGAGTTCTTCTTTTGTTATGATTTATCCATTTCAGTGATTGAATTATCAAACTATATGGATACATAAAGAAGAAACAGTTGTCAAAACCAGTCATTAATCTTTACCTTGATCTGACAAAAGCCAGGGTTGACGGTAGTTTTACAAAGAGCTTAGATTATGGATTTACATGGGATGGTTTGGATAGGGATGATACTGCCTCAGGCAGGGGGTTGGACTAGATGACCTCTGAAGGTCCCCTCCAGCCCGACTTCTCTAAGATTCTGTTTTGACAGTGGTCACCCACAGCAGACCCATGGTAGGACAACAGCCTTTAATTTCACACTTCCCATAATCTATTACATACAACCTGAGGGACAAAAAGAATTCTCTATTTAGGCTTAAAATGACTGTCTCTGCATGATCATTTAGGGCATTTTCTTTTCTTGGTATTCAGTACTAAGGCATTGGCTTGGTACACAGAGAAGCAAAGGGATCCACCCTCTTTTTTTGTAGCATGTTTGTTTCCAGCCCCATCAAAAGATAAATCAGCAGCTCTAGCCTACATACTTGCATGCCCTCTTCCTCACTGATAAGGCTGTTGACACGCTCCTGAAGAATGTCCTCATGTTTCTCAAAGTTCTTGAGGAGAAGCAGCTCCTCAAACCACGTGATGTGCCGTAGGTCAGCACACTTCATCTGCATGTCCAGCTTCAGCTTCTGATGCCTCAGGAGGCGGAGCTCAGCATCAAAGGTGACCACCAACTCATTGATCTGGAGCATGGGGAAGGGCAAAATGGAGCAGGCACATATCAGAAAATGATGCTATGCAAGGCAACAGGAGCAGAAAAGCAAATCAAGAATTTGCCAACAGCATTTATGATGATTTACTTGGGTATTTAGGACAACAAAATTAAAATTAACTACAGAGAATGTTTTGGTATCACTGCAGAAGGAGCACATGAATCATCAGAAATGCCACAGATGCTTTTCACTGCTCAAACCACCCTCCACTCCCAAAATTATTCAAGTGAAGTGCTTCACTCCCTATAGCGTTCTAGCCTGACCTGAAGAATGTCCTACCTCCTGCACCAGTAAATGCATGCTACTGACCCCTGCCTTCTAAATCATCTTGGAGACTATCTGCCAATGTCTTCCTTGGGCAAGTACACTTACGAACACCTTTCAATGGCAGGTTAACCAAACAGTATTTTTAGAGACCAGTTAATACTCACTGGGCGTGTCTATACGTGCTATTAAGTCAAAGTAGGCTTACTGTGCAGTAAGCATGTCTACACGTGCTCCCCCTTGGGAGCAGATTTGCTCCCAGTGGGAGCAGCCTAGCACAGGGCTACTCCCACCCTGCTCTGCCCCCCTGCAGCAGCCAGGGGGAGCTGCAGGCTCCCCCTGGGTGCTAGCCCAGGGGCTGGCAGAGAGCATGGGGCTGGTCCCCATGCACACAGGGCCAGGAGAGAGCTGTCTCCTGGCCCCATACACATTGGGAAGGGTCCTGATAGGCACGGAGCAAGAGAGCTGCTGCAGAGCTCTCCTACACTATTCACATGGGGATAAGCCCTGTGCCCAGGCTGGAGCTGGCTGGGACCTGCCCCTTCCCCGCAGTTGTTTCCCAATCTTGTGCCCCAATCAGGCAATCTGGACAGGGGGCCTGGGAAACAGCTATATGGGAGAGGGACTCTTCCCAGCACCTGGCCCAATCACTCAAACAGGGCACTGAGCTGGGAAACAGCTATGGAGGAGGGGCAAGTCCCAGCCCCCTGCCCTGATCCACTGGTGAGGCAGCTAGCAGTGAGTCCCCTGGTGGGCAGGGATTGCCCACCCAGCCAGGGGCTTACTGCTAGCTGCCGTACTGGTAGCTCCCCACTCCCATGGGGAGCCAGGATTCCCACAGTGCTGGGACAGGGAGCAGAGTGGGATCCAGTCCCTGCACCGATCTGCTCCTGGGTCCATTAGTTTAGTATCTGTATTTACAGATACGAGATAACTGCAGTATACTAATTTACTGTGCAGTATTTTATTAGCATGGTTACTTAGTGACACTTTTCTGCACAGTAGATTAATCTTGTGTGGACACAGCCACATTGGTCTTCTAATGCTCTCCCAGCAGTATAATGCATCAGCTCCACAGTTTGCTCCAAGCAGGGTCTCCTGAACTTCCAAAAGACAAAAAGTGAAAGAGTTGCTATTACAGCACTGAAACAGATGGGAAGAAAGCTCTGTGAACTGGTTTTGTTTTGGGGATTAGAGTGGTCAGTCACTTTTAATTTCCTACCCGTTTGATCAAGGTCTCCTGTAGGTAAATGTTTTTGATCCTTTCTTTCTTGAGAGCTTCTTGGTCCATCTCTGTTGGTTCTGCCTTTTCAATCTCAAAAACCCTTGGCTGCACTGAAACAACTGAAGACGTGGTTCTCATTGATCTCACACTTGAAGCCCGTGCAGGGGTATCCATTTCCTTTAGAGAAGGAGAACGAAAAAAACTTGTACGGAACAGACCAAATGAGGAAGACTCTCCCACCTGCTCTGAAAGCCTAGTTTTTTGGTCCTGCTCATGTTTGAACTTCTGGAGGATTTCATTGTCATACTGGAACTTTTTTTCTGGAATCTCCTCTGGGTGTAACTGAGGTATTGGGGGAACAGGGAGTTGTTCAGATGGGTCCAGGGCAGACTGTATGGATTTCAGTTCTTGCACTAGACAGTTGATCTCTTCAATAATGGCCACCTTGAGGTCCCGCAGGGAGATGATCCATTTGTTCATGTTCAATTTCTTCTCATGGATCTGGAAAAAGAAGGAAAAGCAATTTTAGCATGACTTCCCAGTGATACTTCTGCTGTGTAAATTCTTTCCCAACTCATGTAAGCAATCAAGTGCACAGTCAGCATCTCTGATTCAGTTAGTCTATAAGACATATGTCTACTCTGCCTTCTAACTTGCCAATGAAGAAGGGTTTAAATGCTTAAGAAGGCAAAGGAAGAGAAGATATTTACTTCCCTTTACTGTTCCTTCAATGTGGCACCTCTGCATAGTCACATTTGGGAGATCAGGGCCTCCTACTGATGGATTTCTCTAGCCAGCAGCATCTGTTAGGACCATTAGCCCTCCCTCTCCCGCATACAGAATTCCAAGGATAGAAAGACATGACAGGGCCCCTAAACAGCCAGCAGTTCCTCCCCTAATTTGGGAATTTTCCCCCACTTCAGACACTCAGGTGAAGTGGGCAGAGTATGACTATGGTAAGGTAGACAAGGTTCATAGAATTATAGAATCCTAGAAGTAGGGTCGGAAGGGACCTTGTAGATCTTCAAGTCCAACCCCCTGCCTGGGCAGGAGAGAAACTGGGCTCAAGTGACCCCAGCCAGGTAGGCATCGAGCTGCTTCTTAAAGACCCCCAGAGTAGGAGCCAGCACCACTTCCCTTGGAAGTTGGTTCCAGATCCTAGCTGCCCTAACTGTGAAGTAGTTCCTACGGATGTCTAATCTGAACCTACTCTCCAACAACCTGTGGCCGTTATTTCTTGTTATCCCGGGGGGCACTGGGGGAAACAAGGTCTCCCCCAAACCCTTCTGGTCCCCCCTAGTGAGTTTACAGACGGTCACAAGGTCCCACCTCAGCCTTCTCTTGTGAAGGCTGAACAGGTTCAGGTCCTGTAGCCTCTCATTGTAGGGTCTGCCCTGCTGTCCCCGGATCATGCAGGTGACCCTCCTCTGGACCCTCTCAATGTTGTCCACATCCCTCTTGAAGTGGGGTGCCCAGAACTGGACTCTTCCTGGATGGAGCACACACCAACTGCTGAAACTTCCTTAGCCTGACGAAGGGTTTTTGAACCCGAAAGCTTGCTTAATAACTATTCTCCAACTATTTGGGTTGGTCTAATAAAAGATATCAAATTCACCCAAGGAACCTTGTCTGCCTATGTCCTTAGACCAACACAGCTACAACCTACACCCCTGCAACTATGGTAAGGTGGCACTCTCAAACAATGATGGCTAAGAGTGAGTCACCTCTTTTCCTTCTTCAAATGGATTCCACATACTCTGAGATTAGCAAGAAGCACTACCCTTTAAGGCAGTGGACATCAGTTCTAGATGGCAAGCCAAAGGAGTACTAGGAGGGACTGTTTGCAGACTACTTCAGTACCATTTCATTTATCCAAACAAATGCCTGGAGTCTCTTAACTAGCATCATAAGAAGAAACTAAAAAGGAGAGTGTCAAGGACGTTGTGTGGAATCTACGCTCAGTGCACCTTTGATGGGTAAAAGGAGTTGAAGGGTGGAGGGATCTACCCCTTTCCCCCCCACCCTCCATTATATACCCTCATAATCCATTGATGTAGTGGGGGGAATGAGTGATCACAAAAGAAACTCCTCGCTACCAATTTTTCAGAGTTCAAGTGCCAGAAGGAAGCAATTCTTCCTGTGGAATGTGCAGAGGCCCACCGAAAAAAACAATATCCCCTTGGTAAGACTGTAACAAGGGTCAGCCCCAAAGGTAGCCATTATGCCCTGTGGTGGCCTTGTGACTCCCGCTCTGATCCGGCTTCCCGGGTCCCCTTCCTTTTCCCTCTCCTGCCACACCTTCATGTAATGAGATGCTTGGTGAAAAGGGAGGCTGCCCATGGGTCCCAGATCGAGCCATTGTTTGTCTTGTGGCCAGCTGGTCCCTCTCAGATCCACTGGTCCCAATCCTTCCCCTTACATGCTACATGGATCCACTTGGCACATCCATGCCAGCCCCCCACCTCTGGGGCACCTTTCACCTTAAGGGCTATTTGTGGCCTCT
This sequence comes from Alligator sinensis, assembly GCF_000455745.1. Lineage (NCBI taxonomy): Eukaryota > Metazoa > Chordata > Crocodylia > Alligatoridae > Alligator > Alligator sinensis. The sequence goes on from NW_005841947.1 coordinate 651,060, forward strand.
GACCTCCCCTGCAGTCACATCCACACCTCAAGCATGTTACCACGTATTCACTTTCCCTTGTAGGGGCCTCAGCCTTCCCAGCCTCAGCCCCTTTTCTCTCACTGGGCCCTTTCTGCCTAGACCCACTGTGCTGGACCTGGCTTCTAGGTTCCAGCCCTGCTTCACCTACTCCAATTTTTTCTCCATCCTGGTTGGAACATTGGGACTCTGGCCCTGTCTCCACCCAATTTGTGTTACAGTTATGTCTTCCTCATTTTCACTAAGCCGCAACCCCTCTCTTGGCCACTGCCCGCTCACACTTTGGACCCAGCTTCTGGCAGGGCTCAAGGCAGTCACGTGCCTCTCAGGCACTGCTGGGATCTCCACCTCATCTCTTGTTCCAACCCAAACCACCAGTATGAATCATAACATTAAAGCAAACAACCACTTTAACATAAACCTTCCTTCTGGGCAAACAAAACATCAGGAAAATAAAACTACCACTTTAAAAGGAAATCTCTCCTCCCCCATCAGAGCAGCCCTGGCCCCTGGGAGCAGCCCTTCCCTTCCTGGGAGCTATTCTCCCTGCCCCAGCGTGGCCAAACTGACTTCTTTGGCTCTGACACTGAGTTCATAAACTTCCCAATCCCTTCTAGTCAGGTGGCTCCCCAGCCATCCACAGGGGTTACTAATCAAAGCCTGATAATTATCTCTTGGAACAGCTTGCAGCCACTACTCTGGCCACCTTAACAGTGCCAATTGCCCACGCAGGGCTCTGCCCTACTGTCCTATTGCAGAGCAGGTAGCACTGCAATAGATACCCAGTCTCTGGCCTCTGGATGCCTATTTCCCTGTAGCCTGTCCATAATAGTCTCTCTGCCACCTGGGCTGCTGCCTCTGCCTCCAAATAACAAAAACATTGAGTGTCTCTGTAACTGGGAACATTAGAAGGGTTTTTTTTGATTAGTTCACTTAGTTTCTGGGGAAAATGTCTCAGCCACTGGATGGTACTGTTCTTTGAAGCATGAACAATATCTGGTGTTTCTGTCAACATGCCAGAAAAGATAAATTCCCATGTTTACACTATCTGCTTAGTTAATGGTTTGCAACTAAAGCTGACTGTGCACGGTCTGTTCTCAGCAGTTCCTACCCCACCTCCATTCCCTCTCAAGCCTTTTTTGTGGTGGCTGGTTTTCTATACTTTGCTTTCTGAAACAGGTGCAATCACAGTCCCAGGGAATCTGTTCCCATACCACCACTTCTAGCGAGGCAAGCTGTATCTTCTTCTTCTCTGCATTCATGCGCATGTGCTCGGGGATCTTATAGTTAGTGGCTGTCTTCAGTTTGAAATCCCCCATGTTTTCCTGAGCCATCTTGATCTCCTGAATATCCTTGGGGTTCTCATAATTATCACTGGGTTTGCTCTTCAATCTGTTGAGTGCCAAAAACAAGCAGAATGTCTTAGATTGCCTACGATTCCTAGATTATCCAGTCCAAAATTCCTGCCTTGTGCAACAGGGCTTGATATTTGATCTAGTAGTCAGCAGTGGGTTAAACAATGTTTAGAAAAATATTAATTGTTCAGAAGACTCTGTCTACATGTCTAATTTACCTATCACCCTCAGGTACTTGAGGAAAAATATCTCCTTCCGTATCAAAGGAACAACAAATTTGTCTAGAAATAGGTGGATTTTTAAAATTAAATAGCTCTCCCAGGACCTAGACTGAACCCTGGATATAGTGGGCAGCCAGATGCAGCACTGCTAAGTAGATAGCATGCTGTAAACCTGATTCAAGTTAGCAAAGGACCTGAAGAAAAAGGGGTGCACCAAGCATCTGCAATATGTCCCAAAATCAAAGCCCAGGGGAAGGGAATCATATGATTCTGACTCAGCTAATGTGCATGGACGTGATCCTGACATTCTCAGGGAAATGCTTGGTGAAGTTCTACTTGGCTGCAGTATGCAGTATTGGGTCTAAACCTACAGGTCCAAGAAGAGTCAGAGCCTCACTGACTTCATGAGCTTGCATACTTAAAGCCCTGTTTTTTCATTTCTACCCCTAATGTCATTTCACCCTCCAAACTGGTATTACTTAACAAGACGAGACATAGCACCCACTATTAATATTCTAAGGCTAATACGAGAATCAAAAAACTCTGTGGCCCATTACTGATATTTGGAGCTGATCAGAATTATTTATTCCACCTCAGAATAATATGGAATTATGTAAATGTAAAACTTCACAGGGGCACAGACACTGGGATAGCTTGGAAAGAGATGGTCTTGCTTTGAGCAAGGGGTTGGACTGGATGGCCTCTTGGGGTCCCTAGTTTTAAAAGATACTATGATTAGATTAGACCAGTGATTCTCAACCAGGGTGCAAGGGCACCCTGAGGTGCTGTGAGATCCTTTGAAGGGTGCCACTGAGGTTTGAGATCAGCAGATAAGATCAAGCTCAAGCTTTGCGCTGACTGGCCACTCTCCCACCCCAACTGCCTCTCCCCTTTCAAACAAGGTAAGCACTGTAATAAATACATTATTTTTTAAAATGGGATGCAGCCATGAACCCTCCAAACATTATGGAGAGGTGTCATGTGTCTAATAAGGGATACCTTTTCTAAAAAGTTTGAGAACCACTGGATTAGACAGATGAGCCAACCAGGATTATTTCAGCTCATGATACAGAGCACCCGTGAAAGACTGCAGCTTCTGATTCATGACTCACAGTTCTTCCCATTCGTTCTTTCTCTGCATGATCTTAGCTTTGGCTTTATCAGCTTTCTCAACAATTTTTCTGATTTTCTCAAGTTGGTTTTCAAGTAAACGGGCTGCTGCAGTTTGTGACTGTGTCTTCTTCTTCAATTTTTCAACCTCCATCTCCTCCTCAGTAACTCCAGCAACTGGAACTGAAAAAAGGGAGAGGATATATAAATGTTAAGAAATTATATATGATAAACAAGCTAGTCACAGCTACTGTAAACCATACTGGTCTGTCCAACTGAGCGGCCACATTCAACATGTGCTTTACTGCAGAGTAGACTAATTAGTTGCAGAGTAAAGCATCACCATCTACAGGTGCAACAGTATTAGGCTGCAGTAAACTAATTTATGCCACAGTAAGATAGTACCGTTGGGGACAATACTATGTTATGCCGGGGTAATTTACTGCAATTAAATGCACATGTACACACTGACCATAGATGCAGGCATAAATTGTGCCTGGTCAGCCCAGGCAACCAGAGGCAGACTCCTCCTTGCCACCTAGCCACATGACTTCACACTTTCATCACCCTTGTGCCCCAGCCACCCCTCCACCACCCAATGCTGCCACCCAGACCCTGGGGCTGAACCCCCCTCTCCCCACCAGCCCCCTGCTAGCCTGGCCCTTCTCCACCCCAGCTTAAATTGCTGCTGCCCTGGGCACATGTGTAGATGCTGTGCTTGGAAGTAGTTTACTCTCGCTCAAACTGCTCCTGAGTTTATTGCTTCGCATCAGTTGCACATGTAGATGCACCCAGCTAGTATAAATTTGTGGAACTTAAATGAAGTCAGTGTCCTTAACTTATGCCATATTACCAATAAAAAAGGAAGCAACACAAGCTTATTTCTCCCCTTTGAGTTAATGGAATTTTGTGGCTATCAACTAGAATGTGAAAAAACATTTAATAATAAAGGGTGCTGGAAAACCTGTTGACTGAGAAAGTGAAGTGATGACTGAAAAAACAGAGATACCATGTGATTGCATTTGACCACCGAGTTTCTGCATTTGGAGATGAGGTATTACAGGTACTGAAATATGGCTATATAAAGAAATAAACCAGGTAAAAATAAGGATGGAAAAGACATTATATAAACATGTTCAGGCTTTTGTGCATGCCTTACTTGTCTCTTTCAGGGTGTCTCTTCTTTGTTCTACTTCTTTTCCTTTCCAATCATATTTGGTTACTCTCTTTTTCCCTGCCTGACTTTGTTTTTTAACCTTGTAATATTTCTCAGAAATTGCCAGAAGCCTGTATGTGGAGATTTGATGATTACTTCCCATAGCATGAACAACCACAGTATCAAATTCTAACATGTCCCGAAATCTGAGGAAACAAAATGGAGATAACATTATTTACTGTCTGAGATATGCAGAAGCAAGTTATCAAATATTCTTCACTCAACCCATGTAGCTATCCAAAATGACCTAAACAATTCATTATACTAACTATGACTATTACACAGTCATCATATCTGAGCATACAAACCAGTAAGTAACAGCACTATGCCTGTGACATTCATCAAATTTAGGGATAGAGCCACGTAAGGGCTATATCAGCCATTACAGTTTGTATACCAGGCTTATCACACTAGTTCTGACCACCTTCCAATAATTAAGAAACATGACTTAAGCAACATGACATTCAGGTCTAATGTGTTTGTTCTATCATACTCTCCCTAGGGGAAGAAATGTATGCCTTGTTTCAGTAGGTATGTTTAGTTTGTTTTTAAAATAACCATACCTTGTTCCTATGTGTTTAAGATAGAGCAGGTATGTTAAAGAAGTGCACACTGAATGGGGACAAATTTTATGACGGACATTAATTAATCCCACTACCTTGGACTGTGTCAACAACACCTCATCCTTTATGATTTCCAAAGCACCAAGAGCATAGTTTCATTTTACAGGTTAGCCCTCAAAGTTCCACCAGCTCTTCTAGACTTTTTGGCCATCACCATTCAGGGAAACTGAAGCAGAGCACTCTTTCACAGCATAGTTGTGCTGCCACAGAAAGGGACAGCTTAATCAACAGGTAATTTTCTTGCTTTGCATTCCTTGTTTTTTTCTTTTTCCCCACCAAGAATCCAAAACAGGCAGTCATACAGAAAAATCACAAAAATGACATGTACAAATTTTGGTTCTATAAACAAAAATAAAGTTGCAGTCTCGTTTCTCAGGACAGATGAAACTGAAAGATCTAATGAGGAAGGACGGTAGCAGAGAGCTAGTACTTACCGACTTTGCAATTTCTGCAATCCTATCTGATGCTTCTCCTGTTCCCAAGCCAGTTCTTTCTGCACCTGCTGGATGTGTTGTGCTGTCTGCCTATTCATCTCCTCACAGATCCTGTGGTCCATTTCAAATTGCTGCAAACAAGCGAGACACACAGTTTCATGGTATCCCAACCACTGAGCTATAGCACTCACAATTCTCAGAAATGTTTTTGTCCAGGTGCAGGAGTTGCCTGCGCATTAGCATAAATATTCACCCCAGAGTGCAGAACCATGTTCTTTGAAAACACTTCTCTCATGACACACAGCATTAGCTGTGAGTTGCAGCTCCTGGTATATAAGGCCTAGGTATATAAGTACTTAAGGGACTAGACCCAACCCATATGGGCCTTGTAATCAGTGACTTTGTAATGCTCTGGAGTAGGATGAGGGGAGAAAAGGTTGGCTAAAGTTGTCCCTAACACACTGGATGCTGTTTCTTTTAAATGTGGGAGTCTAGTCTAAGGATAAATGACCTGTATGAAAACAGACGTACCTCTCTGAGTAGCTGCATGTGTTTTGGCAGCTCCATATTCTTCTGAAGCAAATGAAGAAACTCCTGCTTGAGGGCAGCTAGCTTTTGCCTCTTCTCATTCTTTTTGTCCTCTGCGGCCTTCATTATCTGATCATATTCCTTTTTCTGCTTGGCATTCTCAATACTGGAAATGCAGGACAAAGGAAATGGCACTGTCTCAGTGGTGGAAGTAAAGAGATATCAGCAGGCATCAGCCCAGCCCCGATCACATGCAGCAATTGATAGAAGTTCCCTAAAGTGCTCCACTTTGGAGCACCTTCATCTGATCCCTCATTAGGATGAGAGTTAATTTGTCACACAATCAGCCACTTTTAAAGCACTCTGCAGCTATGCAAATGTGTCACAGCACAGCTATAGATCACTTTCAGGGGGCCAATCACATGACAAATGTCACTTCTGTCAGCGCCCAGAACTACCAGCACATGGAAAAGTCTCTTATCTTCATCCCAGTCTGTCCTACCTGTAGGCATTGGGATCCTCAATATCTTCAGCAGCTTTCTCCTTTTCAAGTTCTCTCTGTGGATCAAAAATATTATTTGTTCTTTAAAAAAAAAAGCAGCAACACTCAACAGCTGACAAGGGCGTTCAAAAGGTCAGGGAGAATGCCAGACTGATGTTTGTGGAACTAAATGAGACTTCCATGATGAACATCACAACCACCAAACATCAGGTTCAAATGTTCCCTTCAACCAAAAAGAAGAGACCAATCCAATATTTACCACTGAAAACAGTGGCACCAAGCTGATCTATAATACTGCATGATTAAACTTATGTGGATTTATATTTGGCCATTACAATCCTCAGAAAAAAATATGTCAGATCTTTGTGCTTCTCAGTCTGCAAATGCACAAGGTGATATTCTTAATTTACTTAAGTGGGGGTGTCAAATATACAGCCCATGGGCCATATCTGGCTAGTGAAGCCATGTTGTCTGGCCCATGGGACTCCCAGAGGGGCTGGGCATTTGATGGTGCCACTGAAACCCTGGGTACAAAGCCCCACTGGGGATGGTTGTCAGCAGTTGGGAAGGAGCTATGGATGCATTAACCCCTATTGTCATCACTGCTGCTTACTCCACCACCATGTCTGGATTTGGCAAATGAGGGGCCCTGCACTCTGGATCCAGCCCAAAAGGAGGGGCAGTCTGGCATCCCTGAGCTATAGGATTCCTGAGCCTCAACATCAAGAACAGAAGGAGCATTACCAGATATTTTCCCTGGACTCAAATTTGCAAATTGAGAATGAAAACTTCAAATTTTGCCATAAATGACACATAGTGCAAAAGGTTTAGGCACAGCATTATTCAGCATAGAGAACTGTGCAATGTTTAAGGACCTGAACTTGACTTGGAGAATAAGTTGTAAGCTTCCCCACATGAAAAACACAGTAAAAAAACAGTTTTGAAAGGTTTTCATTTAGTCACTTACCCTTGGAGATGGAACTTTGGCTCTTAGCTCTTTTTGAATGTCCTCTGGGGACAGGATAGTGAAGGTAAAGATGTTGCCATCTGCTCCACAGGTAACAAGAAACCGGTCATCGTAACTAGAATAGATCCCCTGGATTTGGCCATAATCATTGTCATGTATGTTGAAGGACCAGTATCTGTCCAGGGTATCCACCGAGAGTTCTTTGTCCTGGAGAGGGTAAACTCGCACTGCTCCATCCTTCATCCCACAGAACATCAACAGCTTGCTGATACTGCAAAGTGAACAAAAGCTAGACAATTTAAGGTGCTGACCTAAAACAATTAATGCTATAACAATGAAGGTTAAATGGCACTTGGAAAAAAAAGATAAATCCACAGAATTAATTAAACTCACCAAAGTGTCAAGGGCTGGAGAAAAGTTCTCATAACAGCTGAGCCCTGCAGAGGTGCTATGCAGGTGACTGACAAGCTAAGTGGCTGCCCAAGGGTACCCTTGCACTCCCTGAACACCATGAACTGGCTTTTTCACTGACCCATGCAGGACTGGTTCAGAAGATCAATTGGGGTGGACCAGGGGAAGGCTTCCAGGGAAACTGGGTTTATATGGTTCCAGGGGACACAATACATTGTTCAATGGGAGCAGATTGGTTGTAGGCATTATTTCACCCCATTAGGCAAGTTAGCAGCTAAAGTAGAGCTGTGCAGCTGTCTCAAACCCTGGTTCATTAAGAACAGATCATGCTAGGCCTTATGGAGTACATAATGTAGGGAGGTGGCAAGTAGTTCTCCCCTCCACTTATGCAATCCACATAATAGCCAGGCAATGTGTTAGGCCGGGGTGCTCAAACTCTAGGCCGCGGGCTAGATCTGGCCTGTGATACCATGTCATCCAGCCCATGCGGCTCCCCATGAGGTCTAGAAATTTGGCAGCAGTGGAGAGGTGGCACCACTCCCTTGTGGCCAAATCTCAAGACCCATGGGGAGCCCTGGACCCTGCATGCTGGATCCAGCACTCAATCCCAGAATACAGGGTCCAGTGGGGGTGATGCTAGGCCCCAGGGCTTAATCCTAGAGTGGGGAGCTGGGAGGAGGCAGCATCAGGCTCCTGGGACACAATCCTGGTACAGAGGGAGTGGTGCCTGGCCCTCAGGACCCAATCCTGGCATTTGGTGGGTAGGAGGAGGTGACATGAATCTATGTCATTGCCCCCCCAGGACCCAAACCTGGTGTGCAGGGGTCAAGAAGGGGTGATACTGGGTCCCTGGGACCCAATCCCAGCATGCAGGGCATGGGAGGGGGTGGTGCCAGGCCCCTAGTACCGAATCCCAGTGTGCAGGGGGTGGGAGGGGATGGTGGTGGGCCCTAGGGCCCAATTCAGCCTGAAGACAGGCACCATACCACTCACCTGGCCCACAGGACCAAAAGGTAGAGCACCACTGTGCTAGACTATATATAGCTTGCTCTCTTGGTACTCTGCAGTACCATCCAATAGGGCTGAGAAACTGAAAGAAGCTGAGGTCTTGAGTGCTATCAAGGACTAGTGCCAAAGAGATGCAATAGGCTGGACCCACGTAGCAAGGGTAACAGCAAACTCCCAGTGCTTTGCTTGAAGAGCTAGGATGCAGACTGCCCCCAATGGCTGCCTATGCCTTTTAAGCATTATTGTGCCATTAGTTCTCAAATTAACACCTTTTTTCACCTTGAACAGTGCCTGAAGAAAACAAATAGTATATTCTGCATTGCTATATTCCCAAATCATGCCTGTCAGGAATCCTAACTCTGATAAATAACTAGCGCAAGCTAGCAATGAACAGCACAAAACTCATCTTGAACTCTTACAAATGGATATTGTCTACACTATGAGGAAAGAAGCAATATGCCATGGTTTCTCCAAAGCTCAGTATATCGGGCTTTAGTGCAAAATGACCACTCATAGTGAATAAGCTGTTTTACCAGAAAGAGATCCTTTGGATGGGGTTATCATCTGTGTACTCTATAGGAACCACTTCAAAGGGTTCATCTTGCCTATTCTCAGGGTCTTTCTGTTGGTCATTTGAGGAGAATGAACAATGGTAAAGGAACCCAGAGTCATAGCCGCCCTGAAGAAAACAAGAGCCATAAGGAAAGTGGTGTTATTGTTTCCACGTTTTACACATTTTCACACATTAAAAGAGAAAGACTAATTACCAAGGAGAGCCAGAATTTCCCTGGTGCTGAATAAAACCCACAGAGGATGGGGCTGGGCTCCTCTGGGATGTAGAGCGGTGGCAGCGGTTCCTCTTTTTCAGGCTCTTCTGGCTCTTCTTCTGCCTCCTTTCCCATCTCCTCTTGTTTCTTTATCCACTCAAGCCTTGCCTTCTCCTTCTCCTGTTTCTTTTTCTCTCTACGCTCTGTCTCCTCTTCTCTCTATTACAGAAAAGCATAGACACAAAACAATATGAAGCCAGCGCACGCCTTAAGTCACTGACTGAAGGGCTCTCATGATGAAAAAGTTAGGAACTAGGAAATTAGAGTAATATTTTTTCCTGCAGCTGAACAAATATAATCCATGCACCACTTGAAGCTGCAGTGGGAATCCCCTTAATTTCTTCCTCCTCTTATATTTGTTTCAAGGGGCTTGTGAAACAGCAATCACCCCAAGCAAATTAAGCCCTGTATTAGCCAAAGAGGTGGCTTGACAGGGATAAGAGATTCTCTTCAATTCGGTGATGGGGTGCCCCACTTTCACAGTGCTTCATCTAGACCCAGTCCTCTGTTTGCCCAAGAGGACAAAAGACCAAAATGAAGACTTACACCAGGGGTCGACAACCTTTTCCTCATCATGGGCCACTCTTGCAAATGGGCTGGCACTCTGGGCTGCCCATTCCCTGCTTTTCCCCAGCTGTTCCTGCTCTGGGCAGAGGGGCTGATCTCTTACTTTTCCTCTGCAAACTGGGGCTGGATCCAATCTCTTTGCGAGCCACATCCAGCCTGTGAGCCATAGGTTGCCAACCTCTGACTTCCACCCACATGGCAGTGCACAGTTTGTGTGCTCAACCATTTGAGGTGAGAAGAAAGCAGCTGTAATGACCTTCCTTGTTCTGAATACTGAAATGAAGACTGCTGCCATCAGCAAGATCGATACAAATATTAATATATTTTCATTACAGCTTAGCACAAATATAATCCTAAAAGGGGTTTTTTCCAGAAAAAGAATATTAACCATATAAGAAACCAAAGAATTTTCTCCCTTCTGAGTATTCAATTTCTCCTGATCATGGTGAGTGCTGAGGTTCTGCCTAATCTTTAATAAAAAGGCAGCATTCAAAATATCGAAAGTAGTCTACATGGAAAGGACTGACAAGAGGGGTCAAGAAGTGTTAATCACTCAAGAGGTAGCTCTAGGCTGGTGGACTAAGCACCTTGTCTAAGGATCAAGTAATTGGAGTTTGGTTTTTAAGATTATCACTGGCCTAAATCTGAGCTTCATAAAATTCACCACTGGTGAACATGGACAGAATTCTCATGATATCAAAGGAACTGCTGCAAATACATAAAATGTATTTCTAGAACATAATAAAAAGCATTATAACAATATAATTGGTGAAAAATAGTGGGTTTTCATATTTGGTTAAAATGGGACCAAACGGTTGTTTATGAAACACTCTGAAAGAATTTCCTTTCAGGCCAAGAGCATAGAGAAGCAAGCTCTCCAGAATTTTTTTCTGAAATATATATAAGTAGATAGATACATAGATAGTTTAAAACAGACGTGCCATATTATCATAATTCTTCTATCACTAGTGTAAGCTTCTAATATGTATGCAGTATAAACTCCATGGCATTTCTCAATGGGACATGTTTTGATTCCAGTTAATTAATGACAACATACAATTGTCAAGTGATGAAGCAAAGCTGTAAGTGGACTAGACCTAGTCGTCCTTTATGAGAAGATTAGCTAACCCCCTATGTTTAGCACTCCATAAAACAACTAGAGCCTGAGTGATTTTGCACTCTGAAGACATTGATAGCTGGGGGCTAAGAGTGTAATTCCCCATAGGAGTGTCCTTTACCTTGATCCGGGATTTAATGCTGCAGAAGTGGAAATACCGTCTGGGCAGGTCTTTGATCTGATAGGTGGATACTGTGTCCTGTTCCCCAAGCATGGGACCAACGACCTCGAGAGCAAAGCCGTTCTCGCAGAGCACGAGCAGCATGCTCTGTGCCTGTACAACAGCATATAAAAAACAAGCATGAGGCAGGGGAACTAGGAAATGGGAGAAAATAAAGCTAAAGACCAGAAGCTGCTAAGCTGCAGAGTTAAACTAGTCAATGTTTGTTTTAATTGCATGCTTCCTTAATTGAACATGCCTCTGCTAGAAATCAAGTATTTTTTTTTTTATACAACATATTGCTGGTAAAGCTAATTGCTAATTGATATAGACCAGGGCTGTCCAACTGCATGGGCCATAGACCCTGGAGTCCTGCCCAGTGCTCACCATGTGAGCAGCCCAGCTTCCCCCATCCCAACTTCCCTCTTACACAGGCAACATGGGCAGCCCAGCTCTTCTCCTGTGCATACCTCAAACACAGGATGGGCAGCTAGGTCTGCAGGCTACACATACAACACAAGCAACCAGGGTTTTCTGGCTGCTCATGCAGTATGAGCAACTTGACCTCCCTCTTGCCAGCCTAATCCTTCTTTTGCCATATGACCAGCATGGCTCTCCCCCCTGCTGTATGTGCAGTGACCTCCCAATAACCCACCCCCAGAAGCAGGGGCAGGAACCAGAAGCCAGAGGAGGGAGGGGAAGCCTAGAGACCCCAACTGTTTCAATAGCAGGAGCAAAGGGGGGTTAGGTGGCTGGGCACCTCATCTTAACCCCTCAGACTGCTCTGCTATAGACGATACAAATATGCTTCTAGAATGGTCTAGGTTGGGAGTGGAGCAATGATATTTTGCAAGTCTTGTCTTTTGTAAGAGATGAGACTGAACCAGAAGCTCAGATCCAGTGTTTGGGTTGGACAAGCACTTGAAAATTCAAAGGCTCTCTGTCCTCTGCAAATCTCTTTTGTCTTTAAAATTAGGCTAGAAATCTTGCAAAACACACTTCTGTTTTGTTTTAACATGACTTCTAGTCTAACACAGTCTAACATTCGTTTGAATGTATACGTTCATATGACTGTCAAACACCAAAAGTTGCTGGTATATCTATAGTCATTGTCACTGTATCTCTATCCCTAAAACAAAATAAATGATAAGCTATACTTTAATTGGCATGATTTTAAGGCAGAGATTTTTTATGCACTGTTGCTTAGTCTACAATATGGGGATGCTGCCTCTTTAATAATGGAGATGGAGCCCTCTGGTACAGACACAGCTCTGTTGATTAAAGCTTTTCTGCTGTGAAAGTTACCCCAGTTCCCTCAAACAACAGAAGCTCTGCCAGCAGAAGTCTAGAGACTGCATAGGAGGCAGAGTCTGTTTAACAGCTCCTTTCATCCCAAAGCAGCATGAAAGTAAGAGTTCTCTCCATTACCTGCACTATATTGTTGAGATGATGACTCTTGATCCCTGAAATCAGCAGTTCCCAAGCTCATTCACAGATCACCAGTGTTCTGCAAAGTAAGCTCAGTCCCTCTTTCCCAATTAAGTTTCATGATAAGATGGCTTGTGAGAAATTCTGAAGGTTGACAGCAATCCATTGGTTCATGTAATTTGATAACCACTGCTTAAAATAACAATACAGAATCTGCCATATTTATAGGCATTGAAATGTTTCCAAAATAAGATCCAAGCACTACTCACATGAGATGGTGGAGACCACTGTAATGCCTGCACAGGCCCAGGGACATCAATGAACCCAATTGGCTCATATTTGTCTTCAACAGCAAAAAAGAAGACTGTTTTGTCTTTACTCTGAGAAAAAAAAAGAGAGAGATACTAAAAACACTTTAGAGAATCAACAAATCTTTCATCAACTTACATGTCTGAAATCCTCCATGGCTGCAAATATATTTCATTTCAAGCCAGTGAAAGACCACAACAGAATTGTTTTAATAATATGAATTCCTATTTGAAATCTCCAGGTTTATCTTGTGAATATCTGTATAAACCTAACAGTGTTAACATTGTGTGGCACCCCATGGCACCCTTGAAAGAATTACAAGGCACCCCAGGGTATCATGGCACCCTGGCTGAGAATCACTGAGCTAAGCCATAGGAAGAGATCACCAGGGGAGAACCTTTATGGTAGATAAGATTGGATAGTTCAAGGAAGAGGCACTAATATATTACCTTAAAACAGCTTTGATCTTTTTCAGCTTAATAAAAACAATCCTTTGAATGCTTCAGACCTACCCCTGTGGCGAGTACTTCCCCATTTCGTTCATAGGCCAAGGCTGCAACTACAGCGGTGTGAGGCTTGAAAGCTTGTTTCAGCCGCATCTCTGCCTTCTTTATGTTCGTTCGTCCTGCAATGATGGTGAGTCCTTGGGGATCATAGATTTCAATAACGCGAACAACGCCATCTTCAAACCCAACGGCAATGAGACCTCCTTTAGGATTTACCTGGGAGTAGATAGAGGAAAAAGGATAGATACTAGATCAAGAGGAAAAGGACAGTGAAGTCAGCAACTTCAGACAAAAGATAAGCAGCCCTATGACATGCTGATCTGGAATTAACATATAACCTGTTTTATAGATCACTCCACATTTCTATTGTCTGAGCATATACCAACTGTTCCTATACAGGGAAAATGTTTTAAAATTAATTATAAAGACCTATCAGTATTAGGGCAATGTTACTTGATACTAGGAAGGTGTACAATTAGTATTAGGACAGCAGGAATTGGAAAAATTAGAAGGAACATGCTTGGAGTTCACGGGACAATTACTTTAGATATATCAGTTACTTTTGGTATATTTATTGAGGAGGAGACTGAAGTCCAAAGGGAGTGCTACCCCTACCTTTGGTCTAGTGAGGAACAGTTGTCATGTGATTTTGAACAAGACAGGTTTTTAAGATGATACTGATGAAGAGTTAAAACAATATTATCAGGAAGAAAAAAGGCAAGGATAAATATACTTAAATGGCAGCTTTTTCATGAAGAGCTAGCATCTTCTAATGCTATGGCAAACTTTGGGTAAGGTCTCATTGTGAATGCCACACCCAGAAGAGAATCATAAGAGGATCATTCAAATTAGTTTAGTTACAAATCCTCTCCTTTTACAAATACTATCCCCAGTGGCAATGTGTAGGAGGTGCACGGCAGTGCCCATGCACCCCCTGAGACCCCTGGTGCACCCCCTCACAGCCAGCACTCCTTGTTTAGGTGATGGGCAGGGGGGCAGGCAGGAGTGCCAGTGCCCCCCCTGTGAGCACTGGCCGGGGAGTGGGGGTGCCAGGAGAAGCACCGCTGGCACTTCCGGGTGCCCCGCTCGATTGGCTGCAGGGGGACCCACCCCTGGTTGGTGAGATCAGCTACAGGGGACTCCCTGGTTGGCAAGATTGGCTGTGGCGGGACCAATCACCCATGACTATCCTGCTGCAGAGTAAATTAGTTCACTCCAGCCTAATAGGGGTGCATGTGTAGATGTGCAACATTTACTGTGCAACAAATTAGTCAACTGTACAGTTGGACTAATTCCAGATGTGGACATGTCTACATCTTATGTAGACATCAGATGTAGACATGTCCACACACTGCAATAAATCCCAGCACAATTTCTCTAAAAAGCATGGCATAAAGAACTTGCTTTTCTACATGTTTGCTGGGTAAGAAGAAGCTATTTTCCACTGTCCCAGTTGAAAGGTTATCATCATAAAATAACCTCACTTGAAGCAATTCATGAAGCCCAAAGTGGGCTGGTAGTTTCTTTAAAGCCATGAGTAACGTACATTTGTGATTTCTGAATCCATGTGAACATGCTGCAGTAGAGTAAACTTACCACCCGAGGGGCCCAAGTAAGTGCTGTTCCTCCCTGTTTAAATTTAATCTCAGTCAAGAGACAATTGCTGATGAAATCATAGATACGCACTGAGCCTGTGTAGGACAATTAAGGAAGAAAGTGGAAAGAAGACAAGTTATTGTAGACATTTTTGAAAGATGACTTATTTTAAGATGGTGGGGAAAATTCTGAGGCATCCTAATGAAAACCTGGATAGAAAGTTAGTAATCTCTCTCTTTTAACATCAACACTCCTAAAGAGAAGGATCTGGCTAATGATTAGATAGTACAGTAACTTTCTCTGCCAACTTAAATGTTTACTCCAAAGGGCAATAAGACCAGGGAATGCTTCAAAAATAATATGTTCTGCTGTACAGCAAGAATAACAGAGCCCTGCATTGACTGTAGGTAGCCCAAGAGCAAGAGTGAGCCTGTGGACAGACTTCATTTTCAACTGCTTTAAACATAAGTTGTTTATACACATGCTCTGGGAGGTGGGGGAGAAAGGAGCTTTAATTAAAGCGACTTCAAGAACTGCTCTAATTAAAGCACCTGGAGCATCAGGTGTATCGGCGTCCCCACATTGAAAAATGGTGACGGGAGTACTTTAACTAAAGCTCATTGAGCGAGCTTTAGTTAAAGTGCCCCTGGCACCATTTTTGAGTGTGGAGACATTGATATATGTGACAATGGAATCTGCTTGAGTGTGGTAATTGCTACATTCCAGTAGACTGGATTGATCAAGTCTGTTCCAACAGATTGTAATTACACCACATCGGAACAGCCTTAATGCATGTGCATAGGTGCACCACAGCTGCATCTACATACACATTTAACTGCCCAGTAGACTAATTAGATGTGGAGTAAAGCATCACTGTCTACACGTGTGACAGTATTAGGCTGCAATAAACTAATTAATACTGCAATAAGGTACTGTTGTCTGGGACAGTACTATTTTAGCTGGGGTAATTTACCATGATTAAATGCACATGTAGACACTGACTCATAGGCGATTAATGCATGAGACAGCAGGGCTTGGGCCCAAGGGCCCCCAGATGCGTGGGTTTCCCCCCGCACCATGCCTGGGTTTCCTTGGAAGTGGCAGGTTTCCCCTTGCAGGCGGGCAGCAGTCCAACCTGCAAAGGGTCCTGATTAAGGCTTGGGGCACGGCCAGGAGCACACAGCTAGGCAGCACTCTGCAGGTAAGTCTAATGCAGGGAAGGGGCATGGCAGGGGCAGAGCACAGCCCCCATGGGGAGAGAGGAAGTGGGGCTGGGGTGGGGGTAGGGGGACCTGGAGCCAGGAGTGAGATACAGACATGGGCGGCTCGTGCACAGGGTCCAGGGAGGAGGGGTGCAACTCTCTGCTGCTGCACATATCCTCCAGGGAAGGCATGGGGGTGGGCATGGGCCCCCCCTTATGTGTTCACGGGATAGATGCAGGCTGCACACTGTGGGCTTGGGGTTCTCTGCTGCCTTTGCCCCAAGGGCCTGGCACACGATGACCACCCAGCAACAGTGGGGTTGGCAATTTGTGCTTCTGGATGTCGGATGGGTAGGGGTGCGGTCCTGGGTAAGCTTTTTGAGAGAATTATTCTGGCACATGTCTGCAAGGGGCCAGCAGGGGATATTATGCTGAGGGGCAACCAACATGGGTTCATTAGAAGCAGGTCCTGTCAGACCAACCTGGTGGCCTTCTATGACCAGGTCACAAGATCCTTGGATGCAGGTGTGAACATAGTCTTTCTGGACTTTAGGAAGGCCTTCGACACTGTCTCTCACCCCATTCTCATTAAAAAACTAGGGGACTGTGGCGTCGATACCTACACAGTCAGATGGGTCGCTAACTGGCTGGAGGGGCGCACCCAGAGAGTGGTGGTGGACGGGTCATTTACGAGCTGGAGGGATCTGAGCAGTGGGGTCCCCCAGGGCTCGGTCCTCGGGCCTGCGCTGTTCAACATTTTCATCAGCGACTTGGACAAGGGGGTAAAAAGCACCCTGTTCAAATTTGCAGATGACACTAAGATGTGGGGAGAAGTGGGCATGCTAGAAGGGAGGAATAGGCTGCAATCGGACCTGGACAGGTTACAGGGGTGGGCGGATGAGAACAGGATGGGTTTCAACACTGACAATTGCAGGGTACTGCACCTGGGGAGGAAGAACCCCATACCTACAGGATGGGGAACAGTGCAGAGGCAGAAAAGGATCTTGGAGTCATTATTGATGCCAAAATGAACATGGGCTGACAGTGTGGGGACGCGGTCAGGAAGGCCAACAGTACCTTGTCATGCATCCACAGATGCATCGCAAGCAGGTCCAAGGAGGTGATCCTCCCCCTCTATGCGGCACTGGTGAAGGCCGCAGTTGCAGTACTGCGTCCAATTCTGGGCACTGCACTTCAGGAGGGATGTGGACAACATGGAGAGGGTGCAGAGGAGGGCCACCTGCATGATCAGGGGGCAGCAGGGCAGGCCCTGTGAGGAGAGGCTAAGGGACCTGAACCTGTTCAGCCTCCACAAGAGAAGGCTGAGGGGGGGGATGTAGTGGCTGTTTACAAAACGGTCAGAGGGGACCAGCAGGCATTGGGGGAGTCTCTGTTCCCCCGAGCACTACCAGGAGTGACAAGAAATAACAGTCACAAGCTGGCAGAGGATAGATTCAGACTAGACATCAGGAGGCGCTACTTCACAGTCAGGGAGGCTTGGATCTGGAACTAACTTCCAAGAGAAGTAGTGCTGGCTCCTACCCTGGAGGTCTTTAAAAGGAGGCTGGATAAACACCTTGCCAGGGTCGTTTAACCCCAGTACTCTTTCCTGCCCTGGCAGGGGGTCGGACTTGATGATCTGCTCAGGTCCCTTCTGACCCTACCAACTAACAACTAACTAACTAGACAGCACAGGTCCCCCGGTGCATCCAGTGTTAGCAATGTGCATGGAGCTGCCAGGCCATGGTGAAGCTGCAGCAGCTGGCGGTGCTTGCTGAAGTGTGCAACTTCTTGCCTGCCTGCTGCTGCCACCTACAGGGAGGTGCTGAACCAGTGCAACATGGAGACACACTTAATGGAGCGCTGCAAGGTGTGGGCTACAAGGCCATGCAAACATGGCTGTGGCTTGGTGCTGACCCACAGCAAGAGCCAGGCCAGTGGCCACTGCTGCATGACAGCGCTTCAGGGCTATGGTGCCAGGCTGCAGACATGGTTGGCCACACTGGAAAAGGAGCTGAAGAAGGCAGCACTGCAATGCAGACCCCACACCCCGCTGCCATGCCCTGTGCCCCTGTGCCCAGGGCTTTGCTCCCTGCTGCCCCCCACGCGCCGCCTCCCCGGGAAGCCTCAGGGCTGGGAACACGGCACAGCAGGGAGGAGAAGTGTCCTCAGTGGGATCAACTGGAGAGGGAGAGGGCGACAGGAGGAGGTCCCATGAGGGGAAAGTGTGTGTGTGTTCATGGCAGAGAAAGTGTGTTTGTGTCTGTGCCCATGTGCAGAGAGTGAGTGATAGTAGAGCATGTGTGTCCATGTGCATGGCAGGGAGTGTGTGTGTTCATAGTAGGGAGAGAGAGAGTGTATTTGTGTCTGTCTGTGTATTTGTCCATGTGCAAGGCAGGGAGTGAATGAGACTATGGTGTGTATGCGTATGTGTGGGTCTATGTGCATGACAGGGAGTGAGAGCGCCCCCAAGGCAACAGCAGCAGACTGGAGTCCCTAGCCCACAGCAGGCAGCCCACATCCACCCTTACCACACTGGGCTCTGTTCTGGCCACAGTGAGGGAAGTGGGGTGGGAAGCAGTGGGGAGAGGTGGGCAGCTGCCCTCCCACACCCCACCCAGTTGAGTCCACCCAGCCTCCCCCACAGGACATAGAAGCCCACCCTGCCCTTGGCAGCAACAGCAGCACCAGGAGGGTAAGGTGCCCCTCTTCCCCCGGAGTCCAGCTCCCACAGGGGAGAGGGCCTCCAATACTAGGGTCGGAAGGGACCTCAATAGATCATCGAGTCCGACCCCCTGCATAAG
>NW_005841947.1:671735-688736 GCF_000455745.1 Alligator sinensis
CCCTTAGACTGCCCTGGATTTCTGTGGTCAGCCAGGGAAGCCTCCTGGCCCCTTTCCCCCTTTTGCCTCGCTCGGGGATCATCTTGCTTTGTGCCCAAAGGCTCATTTCCTTAAGGCACAGCCACCCTTCTTGGGGTCCCATCATTTCAAAACTCCTACTCTGCAGTGCGTCCTTGACTAATCGCCTGAGTTCATTGAGATCAGCTTTCCTAAAGTCTAGCACTTTCACCCTACTAGTTACCTTACCCACTCGATGTCTTATGGTGAATTCTATTATTAGGTGATCACTGTCCCCCCGATGGCTACCGATCTGTAGGTCCCCTACCATGTCATCCCCCGTTGCCAGTACCAGATCCAGTATGGCATTCCCCCTAGTGGGACCGTGTACCTCCTGTGTCAGGCGGAGGTCCTGTACACAGGTTAGAAACCTGCGTGAATGGTGGGACTTTGCTGTCTGTGACTCCCAGCAGATGTCCGGGTAGTTTAGGTTCCCCATGACTACCGCCTCTTTAGCTTTTATGGTCTCCGAGAGTTGCCTCAGGAGCCCCGAATCTATTTCTTCCCCTTGATGTCGGGGTCTGTAGCAGACCCCTACCACCAAATCCCTTTCTCCTTGCCCCCCATGTAGCCTAACCCACAATCCTTCTACTTCCTCATCCTTGGATTCCGTCTTGATGAGGGTTGATGTATATTGCTCATTGACATAGAGCGCAACCCCTCCCCCTTTTTTCCCCACTCTGTCCTTTCTGTACAATCTATAGCCCTCAATATGTACTGCCCAGTCATGGGATGAATCCCACCAGGTTTCTGTTAGCCCCACTAAGTCATAGGTGTTTAGTGCAAGCAGGAGCGCTAGTTCATCCTGCTTGTTCCCCATGCTCCTAGCATTAGTATATAGGCACTTGAGCCCTGTGTTTGCCCAGGGCCCCAGTAAAGTTTAATCTACCTCTGCGCTGACTACAGGCATAAATTGCACTTGGTCAGCCCAGCCAGCCAAGCGCCAGACTCCTGCTTGCCACCTAGACACGTGGCTCTGCATTTGCAGCACCCTCATGCCCTAGCCAGCCCATCTGTTGCCCAATGGCATTACCCAGAGCTCAAGGCTGACCGCCCCCTCCCCATGCTCGCTGGCAGGGTGGGGCTGCTCTGCCCCAGGTCAAATTGCTAATGTCCCAGGGGATATGTAGATGATGAGCCCAGGAGTAGTTTACTGTTCCAGAGTTGATTGCTTCACATTTATTGCACATGTAGATGAACCTGCATTGTAACAGTTTATACCAGGTCATTCCATACTGGTATAATTGTTTAATCCGTCTGTACCCAGATGTGTTCTAAGGGAAAGTCCTATGCTGTCAGTCTAGGAAAATATGATGTGAACAGAGATGAATATGGCTTTAAGGAAAATGCTTATCTGGATTCTTCCTCATTTTAATCTGTTTAATAGCGAGCCTCATTCTAGCTGGAATTAATAAGTTAATAGAGACATCTATTCACATGCAAAGACTTCTATGCCAATTAGCATTGATGACATGCCAGTTAGACTCAGCTGGTAGAAATTTAGCATTCAGGCACAGAAATGCATTCTTAGTAACTGATAAGGACAAGTCAAAGGCCATAAAGCACTTTCTGAAAAGCATAATAAGTGATGCTAATATCCTGGCCAATATTTCTTCTCTCACACTAACCAGTGCTAATGCTAAGTATGAAGGCTTGCACAGACACATTTAAAATATATATATTTTAAGTTTTAAAAAAGAGGCATAAGTGTCCAAAGCTAGGTACAAGCTCTTTGCTGATAACAGGCAACTGCTAGGAAAGGCACAGGTATTAATAGGGCATTACAAAAGCTGGTATAATCATTATTGTCTCACAGAGCCTTGAATATGAAATCTTTTCAGTCATTGTCTCCTAATGAAAAAAGCTTGTAAAGCTTCCCTTTGAGAATTTCTTTTATCAAAGCCCAGTTCTCAAAATCTGATACACATGGCACTTTATTTCATTAATGATCTATCCTATCTTTCAGGATACTGTCCCAGGAATAAATGACTAAATTTTACAAAGTAAAGGGACATGTCCACCCCAAATCCACACCAGTTCAAACAGTGTCATTCTCAAGTATGGGTCAGAGCTACAGCCCTGCCCTTAAAACGTAATAGTTGCAGTGAGGAAAAGAGAGAAAAAAGCTGTACTTACGGTCAAGAGCAGTTGTGGCCATGAGGTATGTGACAGGAGACACATCCATTGCTTCTATTTTCCCAGAATGAAAAGTAAATAGGCACTCTGGATCATGGGTCTACAGAATAAAACAAGGAAAGAGGTCCTGCTGTGTGAGGCATTATAAGCCTTGCGTTCAAACATGGACGCCTCAGAGGAACTCTACAGTCTCTACAGACACATATTGTGCACATATAATACGTGGGGTCTGTGCATTCAATGGATGCCTATGAATACAGTTTCACAATGGTGGCATGAGCAAATTTCTACAGACATATTAAGCACCCGTACTTAAAATGTTGGCAGTATCTACATAAAAATAAAATGGAATCATATTAGAGTAAGAAGCACCATGTCGGGGGAAGAAATTTCATAATCGAAAACTACTCTTCCAGGAGTTGAGAAAATGACTTTAAACCAACAACCAGGTAGGCCACTAAAAGTCTTTTCCCAGTCCAAAGAGAGAGATAGGTTTCTCTATATACTTCTGTCTTCATAATATACATTATACATCACTTTTTGCCATAATAGCTTTGCAGTTTAATTCTTCAGTTTTCATTATTCAAAGACTACTGAAATCAACAGGAGTCTTCCTGCAGTTTTCACCTGCTTTGGGGCAAGCCTTAAGTATCTTTATTTTAATTTTTCTGGTCAAATGACCCTCTCCATCAATATTTAAAATCCTGGTCAATAACTGTAATTGATGAAGCAGTTAAAATAAGTTATAACAAGATCTGGTCACAATTCTAAATCCCCAACTGTTCAAAGTAGGACTGTGGAGCCATCTATTGTAATTATAGAAGGCTATTAGGAGGGAAGTATATAAATCAGGGGGCAGAAGAGGAAAATAAAACTTACAACATTTGAAAAAGTCAGATCGAGCTTCCAGATCGCTCCATTGGAATCCTAAAGAAACAGAAACATTTAAAACTTGTATGTCTTTTCAAACTGAGTATAAAATTTCAACCAGTTCCTTACAAACACTCTTTACAAATGTCAGTAAAACTTTTGAATGGTCTGTGAGAAAGAGAATTTGGATTTCAGAGAATCCAATTGTGTCACTTAGATGAGGTGCTCAGGGTAATAGAGCTTGAGTGTTCTACTTCCACTTTCCCCTTTTGGTTCTCAAAGTCAGAAAATAGGCCCCAATGTTTTACTACTCTAGGAGGAAACAATAGTAATTCTACAGAAAAACAACAGATTACTTCACAGTAGATTTCCTCTCATACTGCATCATCACTTTTCTTGTTATATATTGCTCTGTTGAGCAGACACAAATGCAAATTATGTGTTACCTGGGCATACCAAACAGGTTGTCCATGGTCATGGATTTTCATCATGAAGCTCAGGTTGACATTCTTGCCAACTAGAAGTTCATTCATATGCTCCATCTCTAGTAGTCCGGTGTCATCTACAGAATCGGCTGTGTCTATCGTTTCAAAGTCCCATACCTTCATGAAATTAAAAGGAAAAATACTAGCAGAGCTTTCATCAGTCCAGATGTCAACATAACTCACGTTAACAGATACAATGGACATATAGCAAACAATAAAACAGTGGCAGCTCCATACGTATAATATAGAACCATTTCCCTCCACATGGCTAGTCTGAATGCAATCTGGATCTGTGACGAAAAGCAGCAAACATTGGTAGCCTATGAAAAATGACCTCATTCGACTTTCAAAAGGATAATTATCATAGCCCCCAAATTGCCAACCTGCCAATCACAACTTCAGCTCCAGAGCTGGTGCCATCATGCGGGTTTTGGCTTCTACAACCACGATCCACACTTCCATGAAAGAGGTATCCTGGGACGAGATGGTCTTCATCTCTCTTCTAAAAGTAAGAATCTGTCCTCCTACAGGTTGGCTGATCTCCGAAGGGCTTTAAACTAGGTTCATTGGGGGACGGGGAAGCAGAGGATAAGGAAAACCTAGGATGAGTGAGCCATGAGCAATGCATTGGATCAGCCCAGATAAGCACTAAGGTAAGCACTAAGGGGCCTGATAGACATCAGGAGAGCGGGGTACCAAGGGCACCTGTCGGGGGGCTTAAATGTCTCTACACTAATGCTATGAGCATGGGGAACAAGCAGGAGGAACTTGCACTTCTGCTTGCAAGCAACAACTTTGACCTGGCTGGACTAACTGAAACCTGGTGGGACCCTACTCATGATTGGGCAGTAGGCATTGAGAGTTACAGATTGTACGGATGAGACAGGTTGGGGAAAAAAGAGGTGCAGGGGTTGCGCTCTATGTTAAGACACAATATACATCTCCTATAATCAAGATGAGATCAGAGGAGGGCCAAACCAAGGTAGTGTGGGTTAGGATACGAGGGGGTCGGGGGGACTTGGTAGTGGGGGCCTACTATAGATGACAAACAGTTCCAGGGAGGTGATGCTTCCTCTCTATGCAGCACTGGTCAGGCCGCAGTTGGAGTACTATTTTGAGGGAGCACTTCAAGAGGGACGCGAAGAATCTTGAGAGGGTCCAGAGGAGGGCCACACGTATGGTCAGAGGCCTGCAGGCAAGGCCCTATGAGGAAAGGCTGAGGGACTGAGATCTCTTCAGCCTTCGCAAGAGAAGGATGAGAGGTTGTCTTGTGGCTGCCTATAAATTCATGGGGGAGGGCAGCAGGGAATAGGAGATGCTCTATTTACTAGGGCATCCCCTGGAGTAACTGGGAACAATGGCCACAAATTGACGGACAGCAGATTTAGGTTGGACATTAGAAAGAACTTCTTCACAGTAAGGGTTGCCAGAATCTGGAATGGGCTTCCAAGAGAGGTGATGCTCTCCCCTACCTTGGGGGCCTTCAAGAGGAGACTGGACAACCACCTGGCTGAGGTCATCTGATACCTGGCTGGGGTCATCTGACCCCAGCGCTCTTTCCTGCCCAGGGTAGGGGGTTGGACTCGATGACCTACTGAGGTCCCTTCTGACCCTGACATCTATGAATCTATGAACTGGCACTATTCATCACCTGAAAATGATGGGAAACAAAGTATCTGCTTCCTCCAGATAGTGTATTGATGGAAGCAATGTAAAAGAAAGATTGGAAAAGCTTGCACTGCCACTGCCTGCTCCAGATGTAACAAGCAGATTTCAGTTTCAAGAGATGTTAGTCCACCACCTTTTCACCTGGCTAAAATTTACTAAATGGGATAATATCAAAGCTTTTTAAGGGGGGAAAAAAGTCTTGTCTGAAATGCACTGATATAAACGACACTTAGATGTTCTACAACTGAAAGATTATATGAGAAATAACATTGTTTTATTCCTCGTTGTTTCAGTATTAAACTGAGCTTTGTGTATACTCATTCTTTCACTGAATACTCATTCAACTTCCCATTTTGGGGGGTCTTTCAACAATAAAGGAGAATGCTTTCCTAAAAGAAAAGGAAAATGTGTAAAACTCCCAAATACTAGCAGGTGGAAGGAGAGGCAGGCATAGAACCTGAAATGATTTTTAGCTCATTTCTAGTGGATTATATTTTAAATTGAGAGTGTTCCATTATTTTAAAATAGACAGCGATTTATTAATTGATTGAAATAAATCCCTCTGAGATAAAAAGTTGCATAAGTGCTGGTTAGTTACACAAATCTAACTGATCTAAATAAGTGTCAAAATTATCAGAAAATTGCATTCAAACACCACTGTCCTTTAAAATCTTAGCTAACACACTAATACGGCTTGAAAATGACATACATAAACCCCTATATACCAATTTGTATCCAGACTACTACAAAAAGGCTCACCCTGACATATCCATCTCCTCCAGCTGTGACCAGTTCACCCTCATCCAGAACCAGCTGATTAACCGGGCCACTGTGACAAGGTCTACGTCCAGTTCGACAGAGCTCTACTTTGATGAGGCCCCCTTCCCAAAGGAGTAAGTTGCCCCACTCTGACCCAGAGATCACCTTCAATGCAAGGGAAGAGAAATTCAGAAATCTTATAAGCTATCCATGTACATACATTCATGGCAGACTAATAGCAGAGGTTCTTTTTGGAAAAACAGGAGCTGCTACACTTGTTGAGACATAAGCATTTGTTAGGAAATGCATAAATGGTGAGGGGATTTAACTCTTATAGGACCATTGGGATGGTTAAGGGTTTGGGGTTTCTTTTTGTCTAACAGCCTTAGTATTTTTTTTTTGTTCTAATGTTTACAACATTCAGCACAGCAGCCTTAGCTAACAAGTCTCTTTTGTCCAGGAATCATGATAATAATTGATATTTTTAAATGGTTACAAAGTAAGCCATCTTATTTTAATTTAAGATCTACACTGGTTTATGGGGGCTGAATGTGAGACTGAATTAGACTGTCAGGACACACATCACTTTGGAGTCAGTGGTAAGACTCCTATTGGTTTCAGTGGACTCTGGAGCAGCCCCTGCAAGGGAGCAGTAGTACACAAGTTCACCTCTTACTGACTCACCTTCCCATCAGGTAGTTCCACATACCCTACGATGTCAGTCACTGCTGTCTTACCAAATCTGCCCAATGCCCCTTGTAGCTTAAGGCCAGTGAAGGTGTGGGCCATCTTCCAGAACCTGAGCATAGGAAACAGAACCCTCTGGGTTACAGGGTGTTTTTTTTTTAACAAAATCTTTAGTATCTCTCAGTCTCGAAGGTAACCATATGGGGATATGTCCAATAGATATCTCCAATAGGTGAACAGTTTGTTAGCTTACTTATTTTTAAATATGAGGTTTTGCATTTGCTTTTTTTAAATGAGAGAAAACTTTATTATATCCACATTCACTCTTACAGAAGTACTTAGCTCCCACAGACTGCTCCCCTCCAACTCCCAGAAATAACCTATGTGAAAAGCCTTGGGCGGGGAAGGATGGGGTAACCAAATTAGTACTTAAAATAGATCATAAACCAATTTATATATCCAGTCTTGCTGTATTTTCCACTTTTACCTGGAAAAGCCTACTATTCTCTAGTTGAGCTTCAATGTAAGATGCTCATATGTTTATATCCTTAATATATACACAGTTAAACACTTTCTGCATAACTCCAAGGACAGTGGTAGGGTTGCATAAATTTACATGAGCATACAGGTTGGTCCTATAGGTCCATAGCTACTTTTAAACATTCAGAAATGTTCACCAGATACAAAAGTATCTTAGGAAGAATGAATTATAGACAAACTGACCTCTCTTATTACAATTAGAAATAGTTGTAGTTAGGTCATAGTTAATCCACATTTATGCTAACTATGGTTGGGGTTCAGGGTTCGACACTGAATTATGCTAAGGCTCAAGTATAGATCTGATGGCTCTTTTTCAAAGTGTTCCCAAAATGCTTTAACTCAAAGTGGAGGAAATCTTATATGAAATCAATCAATAAACCCTTCAAAGGTTTTGGACATATCTGATCTGGATATAGAAAACAAGCTCTTTTCTTGCTTTAGATCCAACTTGGAAGCAAAATGAGATCTAGGGATATAAATCTGATTCTTCTATAAATTCAAAAGGACTTCAAAATAATCACTGCTGTCATTTTATAAGTAATTTGTACTGCAGTAGCATCCCAGTCAGGCTATAGGGCCTTATTGTGTTGGGCAGTGTTCAGACACAGAACAAGGATAGGGTCTTGTTCCCTGTCTCAAAAAAAGTTGAAGTTTATACTCCATTTTTATTTGACAGGCTGGCCCACTCCAAATGCACTTTGGATGGTCAGCAGTAAAAATTCTTCTATCACCTCTTTTGGAAAAAGCAAAGGCACCAAAAGGTAAGCTATTTTAGCAACCTGACTGTCTGTATGGTCTTAACAGCTTTTAATCATTGCCATTATTATTTCTAAATGGAACAGCATTCTCCATGGGTCTTCACCTGTTAGCAATTATTGTTATCATTACTAATCAGTCATCTTGTAGGATTCATGACTTTCTTGGCACTTCATATTCAGCACATTAAGCAAACCTACTTGATGTGTCCTGTTCCAGAAGTAGTTAGTTGCTCTTCATTTTCAAGAGAGAATGTGACCTTATAAACATCCTGTGAAAAAGCTTTGGACCTCAACACAATCTTTTCCTGTTTCCAGTCCCAAACTGTCAACATGTAGTCAGGGCTGCTACCAACACTGGCTAGTAAGGTGCCAGAATGGTTGAAATCAGCAAATGTGTAGGCTTCCTCTGTCCCACCTGGAAGGACAGACCCCACAAAAAGAAAGAAAAAGAGAATGGTAGGACAGGCAGCTCAATGAGATCTCCACTCTTGCTGTCATTATTATTACTGTTTCAGCAGTTAATAGTCACTAATTGGCTATTGCTGCTGTTTGAAAATGTTCATCTACCCCAAAATGCAAAGACAATCATGGACAACTGACTTTACCCTCATTTCAAGTACCTAAAAATATTTTTTAAACCTAAAAATGTGACATTACTCCACTTGCTGGAGTCTATACACACTGCCCTGACCACATAATATTGGAGAAGCAGTCCTAGTTAACATACCTCGCAATATTCTATAGGGCCTTAATGAAGGATATTCATAGATGATGATGTTTGGTTTCCTTCCTTTTTCTCCTACTGCAAAATACTGTTTACTAGGGTGTACCTAGAAAAAGCAAAGACCCTCTTAGATATTTTCCTGATCTCTTGGGCAGTATTCAACTCAATATTGAGTTATATTTCATACATATTGCAGAATCATGACATAAATTATTCTTGCTCCTGGCCCACCTGCCCATCTCCTCCTGAAC
Organism: Alligator sinensis; assembly: GCF_000455745.1. NCBI lineage: Eukaryota > Metazoa > Chordata > Crocodylia > Alligatoridae > Alligator > Alligator sinensis. The sequence goes on from NW_005841947.1 coordinate 680,671, forward strand.
CACTGTTGAGACAATAGTGTCTTTTTCTGCTTTTGAAGAAAGGAAATATGGATAAGATGTAAAGAGCTGAGGTGATTCTCTAAGAATTATTTACAATGTAACAGAGAAGCACAGGGCCAGATTCTGAAAGCCTTACTCATGTGGAATACTATCAATAATCAGTGGATCTAGTCATTAGGGCTGTGCAAAGTTTCGGTCGCCGATTCGATTTGGAGGAGATTTGGCCCTATTCGATGGCCAAATCTCCAAATCAGGATCAAACCAGGAGACCCATTAAAAGGTCCGAATCGAATCTGAAGGCTCCGAATCGATTCGGAGAGATTCAGAGATTCGGATTGGGCAGGGAGAGACAGGTACGGCCGAGGCAGCTGCAGGTTCTCCCGCAGCTCCTCCAGCTGTGCCTGCCTCGCCCCAGGTGGAGGGAGGCATGGGAGAAGCCCCCATGGCTGCCATGCCCGGCCCCATCCCCCAACTGACCCCAGTCTCCCGGCAGTTTAAAAAAAAAAAAAAAAAGCCCCACCCACACTCACTGGATGCCGGACCCGCGGATTGGGGGCTCTGGGCGCTTGTGGCAAAGCCCTCCCCCCACCCTCCCAACACAGCATGGGGCAGTGGGGGGGCAGCGGGGATCCCCCCCCCCGCCTGGCACCTGCACGGCAGCTACCCCATGGTGCGGTGCAGCGTGGCTTGGCAGGGCACCACACTGTCTGGGAGCTGGGGCTGCTGGGGCTGAGCAGTGCCGGGCTCCAGCTGACAGGGAGATACACCCCAGCTCCCAGATAGGGTGTGGCGCCCTGCCAAGCTCTGCTGCACCCGCATGATGCGACAGCTGCCACGCGTGTGCCAAGCTGGGGAGGCACTCCCTGCTGCCACGCGCTGCACAGAAGGGCTCTGCCATGAGCCCTCAGATGCCCCAATTGCCACTGCTGCATCCAGTGAGTACAGGGCTTTTTATTTTTTTTTATTTTTTTTAAGTGCCGGGAGGCTGGGCCGGGCAGGGAATGCAGGGCAGCCATGGGAGCTTCTTCTGCAGTTCCCCCAACTGGGGAGATGCAGGCACAGCTGGAGAAGTCACAGGAGAACCTGCAGCTGCCCAGCTGTGCCTGCCTCTCCCTGGCTGTCTCCGATTCTGATTTGGCCAAATTGAATGGGGACAGTGATTCAAATCATTGAATCAAATCACTGTCCTGTAAATCAGCCAAATCTGAATCCGAATCAAATACTTCCCTATTCACATAGGCCTACTAGTCATGGGTAAAAGGCTACTAAAGCCAAAATAACTGTTTCAGGATCTGACCCACAAAAGCTCAAATCAAGCTAGAAGGCAGGGTAGTTTCCACCTTACAGAACAGTGGTGCTCAACCTTTTGGTTTTGTGGCCTGGATGAATAGCACAGGGCTGGTCCACAGGTCAGATCAGGACCCAGGCATCAGGACTGGGCCCAACGCCATCTCACCAGGATCAGGCCCTGCATAGCCTGCCCTGGTCCTGCACATTCTGGATTGGTTCCCATGCACCCTGATCAGTCCCACACCATTTTCCACCTGGCCTAGCATGCCAGGATCAGACCATACCACCCCTGCCTGCCTCAGTGCAAAAGGATTGCGCTCTGCCCTTTTTCCACCAGGCCCTACATGCCCAATATAGCACACAGGGCCATTTAACTAGCTGTGGAACTCCAAAAGATAACACACACACACACACACACACACACACATGTATGTTTTATGTATGTATATCACAAGCTTTTGTGGGCTACATTTCTCTTCATTTACCTATGTACTTGAAATTCCAAATTTTTGGATAGATGAAACATTGAACTAGCATAAGGTATAATTAGCAGAGAGGAAATATTGAACAAAAAGAGTTGGTTTTACCCAGGGCACTTTAATAATTAAAACATTAAAACCACAAAAAGTGAATTCCAGATGGCTCATCAAATCTTGTGAGCACGTTGGTAACATAGCCTGAAGCCTAGACGTGAATCTGCTACCTTTCTGCCCAAGTTAGGTAGTGTACATTGATTGGCTGAGATATTTGAGATGACTACACTTTCTTGCCAACCCTTTAATCAGTACTGCTATTTACTATTTTGTGCATGCCATAGTAAAGCAGAAGTTATGGAAATCTCCCATCGAGGAACTCAAGCCATGCCTGTGTGATAAGCCATGCCTATGTGATAAGCCAGGGAGAAGCAAAGCCCACCTGCTCACTCCTGTTCATTGCAGGCCAAAACCCAAGAAATTATGCAGTATAACTAATTTAGAGCAACCTTGAGTATGTGCCAAGTGGTGCATCCAGGCCAGAGAATCTGAGAACGGAAGCAGGATGCAGTCTCAGGGACACTCTACACCAGCTATCCTGCTCTGAACGAGCAGGGCACATTCCTTGAGAGTGGTCTTGGACTCATCACACAGTCAGAGTAGACAAGGTGATAGACAGGGCAGTCCAACTGGCAGTCTATGGGCTGCATGCAGACCATGTGGGAGTAGCATACTGCACAGTATAGGAGGGCCCAGGAGGACATGTCACTAGCACTGCCCGTGCAGCACGAGGGTAAAGGATTGCACACTGCCTGTGGAGCCCCACACTGGAGGGTGGGAGGCCATGCACTGCACGTGCACCCTGCCCTGAGAGTGGCTGTTCCACCCTCTAGTGACCAAGCAACCTGTCTTCCTCAGCTCTTCAGGGTAACTTCCTCACTGTCCCACCTGCAGGTAGAGGGAGATAGGTAGATCGGCCAGCAGGGGTCATTATGGCCACCCTTGAGGCTGGTTCTATCACATTTGGTGCCCTGGCTGGGAAACACCTGACAAGGGGTAGGGGGCTTGTAACAGGAGCCTCTGCCCTTGTCACTTTCAGAGGAAAAGACTGAGCTGCCGGGCAACAGCAGGACAGCAGGACAGCAGGAGCAGGAGGCTTATTTAGGCTAAGGGGAAACACTTGTGTATGGTGAAGGAGCCATGGGACCAGAAGAATGGTGCCCAGAGGGATAGAAGCTCAGCTCCTGAATGGGAGCAGGCAGTCTGGCCCTGACCTCCACAGGGAGAGGTGCTCCAAGGGAGAAAGGATGCAGTAGATGTACCTGCAGGCCCGTAAGGGCTGGAAAGAGACAGCTATGAGAGAAGGATGAAAAGTTGGGGGTCAGTGACCCAGAGTGATATCTGATTTTAGCTGGAAGTGTAGCAAAACCCCCAGTTTTACTTTTTTTTTTTACTTAAAAATACATTCCCTCCCCTTCCCCAACCATTTCTGACTTTCCCTCTGCCCTCTCTATCCCTTATAAGTAGTTATAAGAAGCCATAGATAAGTTTCTGTATTCCATTATTGTGACAAGCCCCTTTTTATATTGTAAATAGTGTTCTGTTATTTTTGTATTGATTTTTACTGGTTTATATTGTATTCCTATTATGTTTGTATTGATTTTTATTGTTTTATATTGATATTGTATGATTTAGGCCTGTTCCTGTAAGTTAACCAAAGTAATATCAAGCCTCCATCTTGTAATGTTAAGTTTCCATCTTTGTGTCCCCTGCCCTGGCATACCCTATTGTAATTGTGTTGCAGCTGTGACTCCTATCTATCTCTCCTATATAAATTGGTTCCTGGATGAATGAGAGTGAATGACGGTGCTTGAGACATAACGGTAGCAGGCCTAAAAATAGCTCCTGCCAAATGACTGGACCATCAACTTAATGACCGGACCATCAACTTAGCAACCGGACCACCGCCTTGCATTGACTCTCCCTGAAACCACAGACCTACTCCCAGGACCAGAGACAAAACTCAATATTTGAAAGCTAAAGACCCTCCAAGAAACCAGTAACATGGAAACAAAGAACAGAGTAGAAACCAGCAACCCTATCATTGTATCCCACCAGACAATGAGGACACCTGGAACTGTATGACATCTGAACAGGACTTGCCCTTGCCTGAGCATGTCCTGCCCATTGGAATCACAGGTAGCCCTTCCCTATAAAAAGGGTGGTAGAGTGTGACCTCAATGAGATGCCCTCTCCATCTGGACCAACACTACGCCACACCACCTATCTACCCAGAGACCCTACCGGCGACCCCCTCTGGACAACACCTTGCTGGAGAAGACCCCAACTGGCCATCAAGGATCAACTCTCAGCCTGGGATAGGTAGCTATTACCTGCCTTCTTCCCCCAAGCAAGGGACCTGAGCTCTGTCTCTGCACACCTTGACCTCAATCCCTCCATTAAGCCTTTCCTCTCTTGCTACCATTGTGTGAGTGTATGGGAGAGTTTGTGTGTGTGTGTGTGTGTGTGTGTGTGTGTGTGTGTGTGAACCAATAACTTCAAGGGCTGTATAGTGTGTTGCCTGTTTAATAAAACTGTTATTCTGGAACCCCGAGTTAGGTTTTGTCTTACTGATCTCCTAGCCCTGCTCCAATCTCTGCTGTCTGCCCCCTGACCTTTCTCCCATCTCTCTCTCTCTCCCCAGCTATCTGATCTTTTAACCCCCACCATCTCCCAGCTCCCCCCAGTTCTGCCCTCTGCCTCCCAGCTCTCTGCAACCCCGACCTGCCTCCCGGCTTCAGCCCTGGTTCTGCCCTCTGCCTCCCAGCTCTCTGCAACCCCGACCTGCCTCCCGGCTTCAGCCCTGGTTCTGCCCTCTGCCTCCCAGCTCCTCCGCTTCTAGGCATCCCCGCTCTCTGATCTTTTAACCCTCACCACCTCCTAGCTTCTCTCTCTGGCCCCTGCAGCCCGGTCCGGTTTCTGTGTCTCCCGGCTCCTTACCTCCCAGCCTCCTCCTCCTCCAACTTTTACCTCCCAGCTCTTGGCTTTTTCCTCCACTGCCCCTCATTTCACCTCTCTGCAGCTCCTCCCAGCTTCTTTGACCAGCTCGGCTCTCTCTCTGCTGCCCTGGCTTGATCCCCTGGCTCCGCTTCTTCACCTCCTCTGTTTCTTGGATTTTCCTTCACCCCCAAGTAACCCCAGGGCACCAAGTGACCCCAAATAACACCAGGCACCAAGTGACCCCAGGTACCCCCTAGTGTTAACACACAGCCACCACTGAAGTGCGTGTTTGTGTGTATGTGCGTGTGTGTGTGGACCCATAGTGTTGTATGCGTAATTTGTGTGCATGTGTATAATTTTGTGTCACACCTTCCTGCCTAACAGTGCAATATTGAGATCCCGAGCATTGAACTGACATATGTCAAGTCAACAGAAGCAGTTTGCTGGTGTCTTGGCTTATAATTGGAAGACCAGGTTCTGGCCATGGGGGAAGTTTGGAGGCCATGCAGCAGGGTGCTAAGGGTGTACTCTGTGTTAAGTCCTGTACAGGGAAGGGATGCAGTGGGGCCAGGGAGCCACAGCCCTAGACAGTGGACCAGGGCTAAGGGTCTCAGCAAGAGAAAAGGAGTCAAGATCAGAAGAAGGCCAAGGCTCAGACAAAATGATTAGTGCCCAACAGGAAGAGAGTGCAGACAGGGCTGGCAAGTCCCACAAAAAATAATGGAGTGGTACATGCTAGGCATGGGAATGACTATGGGAATGGCTGGAGGCCAACAGGGCCCAATCAGCTAGGCCACGTGGGCCCAGGGGGCACACACTCAGGGACTTTGGGAAACAGCCTCCCAACGTAAAATATCATTTCTACAAGATGTATCAAGTCGGACAGTGAGGAAGTTACCCTGAAGACCTGAGAGAGACAGGTAATTTGGCCACTAGGGGGAATTACAGCTACCCTTGGAGCTGGTCCTGTCACAGAGCCACACACCTCTGGCACTGCCCATATAGTGTGAGGCAGATATTGTGGGGCTGTGTACCACCAGCACTGCTTGCACATAGGGGTGGATCCCAGGAGCCCACTCCCCTAGGGTACACCCCATGCTATCTGCAGCATGGGGGCTGCATGCTAGTGTTGCATGCAGGCCCTGGCCACACCAAAGTTGGAAAGCCCAGCCTTAAGACACCTAAACTGTTTTCACTATTATGAATAACCTCTAGAAAAGAATCTCTTCTGTAGGAAATAAAAAGCCATACCGTGATCACACCAATCCCTCCACCACTGCTGCTCCGGAGGTAACTCTGATATTTAGCTTTCATGTCTAGGAGTACAAGTTGATTGCCAGCTATGTAGAGCAGTGTCTGACTATCCAACACCTGCAAGTTTGCCTGTCTGGTGCAGTCATAACCAAAAGAGTGTCTGACAACAAGTTAATAAAGAAAATAATTAATCCCAGATTTCTACTTTAATTTCTTCCAGGCAATAACAATAAAAGTACCAGAACAAACATGAATGGGAATACTGATTTGGATGGTCAAGATTTATTTTAAGACTGTGTTCAGTATAGAGTTACGGTAAACCAAGATTTTATAAATGAGGAAAACCTAAGTGAAACCTTCAAAAGGTTGGTTTTCCATCCTTCTAACTCCATTGCACAATCTGCTTTTGGTGGCCTATCCAGATCCTCTATGGCTTCCCAAGTAACTGGTATCCTAATGCCCCAATGCTCTTTTTCCAAAGGGAGTATAAGAAGTTGATCAAATTATTAGGAAGTGAACTGTAGGCAAGACACAGAACCAATGCAATGTCTCACTGCCTCTGCCTCTGCAAAGAATTACAAAGAAGTGTAACTCTTTGCAGGTCTGCAATGTGGACAGGCAAGGATGTTTCCTACTCTCCATATTTCCCTGCACGGCCATATTAGGGCGGGACACGTAATAATCCATAATAATAATTACTCATGGCAGCAAACTGTCTGCCCAGTATTAAGTGCCTACAAAATCAACACTCAAGACTTATATTTCGAGGTGAATTTAAACTTGAATGGCACAATTCAGACCTCAAGCTCACTAGTTCTATATCAATGTGTATGACCACACATTTTCATGGGAGACGTCTTGGAAATAGGGTATGTGGTAACAGAGAAGTCAAGGTCTTTCACTACTGCTTCAAAGGTATCAGCTTGAGACTCATCCTGAATGCCACTCCTCAGCTGACCATGGGACTCAAAGGTGGCTGGATATTACACAGGTCACGTCATTCCCTTATGCATGCCACTGGCTACAGAAACTACCCTGCGTTAACCCCACTAGCTCAGTAAACTGTCAAGCTTGGATGGACCTTTGACTTCTGATTATATTGTACTATTCTAAGAAAAGGCCTGACTACTTCATATATGAAAACCCTAGTTCTTGGTCCACACAAAGCTGGATAGGAAGGATACATGAGAACAAGAAGGTTACTGGGTATCCCAGAGTCTGAAGTCACAAATGGTCGTGAGCACAAATCTTCATAGTTATAGAAGAAGGTTTCGGAGATTTTCTTTTCCAGCTTCTCAGGTTTATGTTTTGGCTCTGGATGTTTCTCAGCATCTTCAGGCTCCTCCACATCTTCCTCTATAGTTCAAAAATGGGAATGCATGGAAAAGTTTTACTTATGATACTGATGTTTATACTTAACTGCAAAAGTGGAATCCTTGTTCTTTCCTTTCCTCAGAAAAGTAATAGGCACTCCACATCCAAAAATGTATCAGCTAACTTTGCAAGAAACTAATTCTTCCACTAAGTTTACAACAAATATTCCTGCAAAATAAGAACATTTTGAAACTTTAAGGTCTTATATGCACAGAATAAAATTTCTATATCTGTAAGATAATTCATCTTTATTGAACTTAAATTTTGCCATCTTAATTGTACTGAAACAATTTTAGTTAAACTCAACTTGATGTTTAGGTCACAGTGGCCATGTCTACATAAGCGCTTAACTGCAGACTAGATTAATTAGCTGTGGAGTAAAGTATTGCCATTTATATGCGCAAGAGTATTAGCCCACAGTAAACTAATTAATGTTGCAGTTAGGGGACAGTACTATCTTATGGTGGGGTAATTTACTGAGATTAAACACACCCATAGACGCTGACCACAGGCATAAATTGTGCCTGGTCAGCCCAGGCAGCCAGGTGCCAGACTCTTGCCTGCCACCTAGCCACATGGCTCCATACTTTCAGCACTCTCATGCCCTAGACAGCCCCTCTGCTGTGACCCAGAGCCCAGGGCTGAGTGGCCCTGGTATAAACTGCTCCGCACTGG
>NW_005841947.1:688746-698398 GCF_000455745.1 Alligator sinensis
TCCCAAGCTTACGTGTCGATGTTGAGGCCGGACATACTTTGACATGGCTCAAACTGCTCCAAAGTGTATTGCTTTGATTAATTGCATGCGTAGATGCACCCAGTTAGATTTAAAAACTAAGCCAAGTCAGAGGCTTCAGTAGATATTGGGGGTGTTGGTTGTAGCCCTATTGGTCTCAGATCCTCAAAGGGAATTTACAAAGCACTTTTCATAGACAAGCCAATGAACTTCACTTCATAAATCTATTAGATACAAAAAATCATGGAATAAATATAGACTTTGGATTTATGGCACAGTATAACCTTCCTGCCATCCAATAACCCCAAGTAACCACTCTATACTTTCCCTGCTGCATTCTATCACCTGTGGATACTCCCCTCCTTTGTATCCCCCCTCCTCCTCCCCCCTCCCACCAACCTGCCTCACCTATTAACTCCTATCCACTCTGATCCTCCATGCCAAGCATTTGCATTTCACAGACCTGCATTTTGCATATTGGCTTATGGTTCTATTCAAACCATAGAGAGTAGATACAGACCACCAGACTTTCCCCATGCCTCAGAAAGGACACCTGAGCCCAAAAGCTTGCAAAGAACAATTTTTCCAACTATTCAGTTGGTCTTGTAAAAGACATCGCATTTACCCAAATAGCCTCAGTAGATATTGCACATACGTCATTATACTAAATAATCAGTACAGGCATTCAGTTCTTTGCTTACTTGCATATGGCAAGGTCCCCTGAAGTCCCCTGAAGACTAACAAAGTCTTACTGATGACAGATCACTCTGGACAGTTTTTTACTGAAACTTTATGTACTAAAAAACAATATCAATGTGAATTCTAGTCAGTTACAACAATGAAGTAAAAATAATTCCAAGTTTGGTTCCTCAAAATGAATTCCCTTTCCCAATTTTTGTGGATTTACAAAAATCGGAGTGAAGAGAGACTGTGGAAAGAAAAAAGTGGAATGTGCTGTATGGTTAGTGCTGTGAAATGCAAAGAGCATGCCAGCAGGGGGAAAAAGCAGAGAAAGATAATTAATGCAATTTGGATGCAATGGCTTACAGCGGTAGGCAAAAAATGCAGGAAGTAGCAAGATGTTTAAATCTAAATCATGTGTTAGACAGTACTCACGCATAAAACTGCTACTATCAGATTCACTATTTTCCACAGACTTTTCTATACCTTCTTCCTCTCCCTCTGGCGGTGGTATCCCTCCTTCAACTGGTAGTTCCTTTGGAGGACTACTTTTGCTTTCCTCTACAAAGAAAAATTAGGATAATTTTCACTTCTTAAGACTGGATTCCAACAGACTGTATTTACCTATTTTGCTTGTACTTGCTATGATTAGAAAATAAAGCACATACAGTTCTGAAGCATTACAATTCCTCCTGTCTTGCAATGTACTTCCTGTTATTCAGAGGACATTTCATTGATTAGAACTGCTTTACTATTTAGAAGAGAACATTCTGAGAAAAAAAATTGCATCAACAGAAAGAATGAAGTGAAACATCAAGAAATAATGTGACAAAGCTTCAGAAAATACCCTCAAAGAGCCACACCAGGCTTATTGACAGGCCATATCTTCATGCTAACATCATATACTGATGCACAGAAATAGCAGCTGGACCCAAAGTACCTAGACAAGACATATCTATGAGAGTAACAATTTAAGCAATGATTAGAAAAGGGTTAAGTAACCGAGGGCTTTGAGAACAGCCTTCCAAAAAAAAAAAAAAAGGCCTTTATTGCAGCTCCGACTGGAGAAGCAGGTCTAACAAGCATGGGATGTCAGAGAAGTGATCAAGAGAGAGAACTTCTGGCCACATAAGTGCACAGCTCCTGCAGGTTGTGCCATTACTGAGCAGGATCAAGGAGGAACTGGGTGGAAAGTTCTAAGGGAGGAGAAAGAGGCAGCTGGTGATTCACATTTACTGGTAAGGAGTTGATGAATTGCATCCTGGTCACCACTACTTTTGTCTAAAAAGACAAAAGTCTTAAGAGCTATGCAAGTTCTTGACTAAATGCTTAATGTACTGCCAACCACTATGCCACTGGGATACTGAGAGAATGGGGAAATGATGTAATAACTGGAATATATTCTCCCTGTAAACTTGGGAAATTCATCCTACCTTCTGCTGAAAGTTCAAGTCATCTCAGAGTCCTGCTCTCCAGCATTCTCTCCAGATTCAAGTTAAATCACAGTCCCCTAGCATCCCAAGATGCTTTGCACCTTTCCTGCAAACCCCTCTCCCCCTTGTGGGGTGGGTGGGCTAGCCTTGGCTGAAACTGTCTGCTCCAGCTGAGCAGGGAGGCATGCTCTAGTGCCCTTCAGCTTCTGGCCTAGGCCACTGCAGGCATGTGGCTGCATTTCCAGAATCAAAAGTGAATGTCTGTTCACTTGCTTATCGGTTCAATCTACGCAGTTTAGACTAACCTGCAAAGACTGAATTGATTCAGCCTCAGGCTTTTTGACTGTCTGTACTTAGTCTAGATATGTAAGACTTTTCCCATCCTGCCTGATTCTCCTGGTTTAAATTCTCAAGTGTTTTCTCATCAGATCTCTCTTTCTCTGGGTTTTCCCTCTCTCCTTTAAAAAACAAGAGCACACCTTACAGACAGATCAACAATGTCAGTAATATATTTCTATATTTACTCAGATTATGTGTGCGCATGGTTACATTCCCCATAATAAAAAAAAAATCTTGTTAATCTTTTTAGGTGATCTAATAGGAGGGTTATAAGTTTCATAGCATATGCTGCCATATCTCATGATTTTACTGCAAGTCCTTTACTACTGGGTATTTTTTTCTTAAAGCTGCATTTCCTGGGATCGTGAATCACTGCTTCCATTTAAAATAGTAAAAAAAGCTTCTAGTTGCCACAAATGCAGAGAAAGATCTGAAACCATGTTTGCAGAAAGGCCAAAAGCCAAAAAAAGTGGAAACTGCAGTTACCTTTTAATCACAAGATCCTTAACCAAATCTCACTGACCCTGTCTAATGATTGCTGAATCTTTGAGGCTGGTAGTACTGGAAAAAGATCTCCACTTAAAGAGCCAAAGTGAGTCAAACAGATATCTCTAGACTTGTTAAGAATGGGGAGTCCAGAGACCTGAACTCTAGCTCCAAACCTTCCACTGCTTGTGGTAAATTTGTACCAGGTACTTCATCTCTGTTGGTCTCAGTAAACATTACGATACCTATTTGATATTTAGGTAGGGAAGGGTTTTAAAAGTCCAAATTGGTGCAGCTAAATACAAGATTTTGGTCTGAGTAGTAGCAGACAGCACTACTATGTAGTCAAAAGGTGACATTTAAATACTAACTCATAGATGTAAAATGTAATGAGAAGGTTCAGAAATGTTGTTCTCCCTTTGGTCACAAGCCCAATGCCTGCCCTGAGGTTGCATGTACATTCAAAGGTGTGATTATTTAATAATGTGAAAACAAATTTACTGAGGCAACATCTTATTTATTTATGTTACCCTCCTGTGTTTTTCCCTTTTCTTTACTGAAAAAGTTAATTAAATGCAAAAACCTAGATAAACACAATACTGAGGTAAACACAGTGCTGAAGCTGATATTTTAAATGTGTAAGAGTCAGCAAATTAACCAATCACAATAATGAAGCCTTCTATTATTTTTTAAACTAAGCATATCTTGCAGTTAGGGCCAAAGAGTGAGAGTCAGAAAATCTGTGCGGGTGGGAGATGTTGTCTATTCCTGCCCCTGCCACTGCCTGCCTGTGTGACCTTGGGTAAGACACTTCACCTTTTAATGCCTCAGCTCCCAGGAATGCAAATGGAAATAATAATACCAACTTCTATTCAGCACCTTGAGAGGCTCAGAAAAAGGGAGGCAGAACCCAAAGTTTATAGAATTACGTGTTTATAGTAATAATCAGTGATGAGCTGAATATGGAGTAGAGCAGGTCAAAGCTATGCCAAGCTTGTCTGATTTAATTTCTGACTTCAAACCCACACTTAGCCAACAAACCGTTTTAGGTAACCTGGTGGCTTCAAAAGGTTTTGACTAAAATCAAAACTTACACAATCTCTGGATAGGCACAGAGGCCATGAAGTAAATCAAGCGCTCTTGTAACAACGTTTGTAGAAATGGATCTGAAGAGTAATAGAGCACCCTATATCCATTCCCTTATTTGACGCATAGCGTTAAATTAAACATTCATGTTTATAATGTTCAGAGTTTTTCCTTTGGAAAGGAGACCTTATCTAATGACCAAAACATTATATTACTGTATAGTGGAAGCTTTTACTCACCTTCTGTTGAGGGCTCAGGCACCTTCTCTGAGACCAACTCTGCTTCAGCATCTTTGGAAGTGCCTGACTTTCCTCCATTTGCGAATTCCTGTTGGTTGAACTCCTCTCCAGGTACCGCAACTTCAGGGCTGTCTTTTGCAGGGTCTTCTTTTTCTTTATGAACAAAAGCAAGCCATTGAGGCAAATCACTACATGTTCCTTTTAGTCTGCATCTTTTATTAAAGGGCCGCTACAATACTAGCTCACAGCGCTCCTAAAGGGCAGAAGCAGGTGCAAGCAATGGAAACTCTGCAGAATTTAAACTGTCCTTCTTAAAAGAATTAATCTTCTAGTAATTTTGGTGACAAAGAAAATCTTCCACCTGTGAGTCTGGGCAGTGTTGTTTACAGCTTTGCCAAACAGCAGCAAGATGAAATTAATATGACTGGTCATTTTCTTGGCTGCTATTGAAAATCCCAGTGAGATTATAATTAGATTACTCATAGTACTGCACTGTATTTATAAACCTGTTGCTGCTATGGAAAACTAAAGCAGCAGTATATGTGGATTCTGGGGCTGTTTATGAGGGAAGTTATTCACCCTAAGGCACAAGTATAGCAGAGGAGAAATCCTACCTCCCCCTCCCCACAACCACAGAACATGGGGTGAAGAAGTGTTGCATCCCCTCCTTCTCACAGTAGTCAAGAGGCTCTAGAGCAGGGGTGGGCAATTATTTGGACTGGAGGGCCACTGAAGGAGCTTTGGCGATCTGTTGTGGGCCGGGGGGTTGCTGACCCAGCTCAGCGCAGTTGGGGTCGGGGGTTGCTAATGTGTTACAGCGTGGCAGGGTGGGGGCTCACCTGTGACCTGGCATGGTACAGCAAAGGAGGGTGTTGACCGGCCGCGATGGGTGGGGAAGGGTCATTTGATCCTATTCAGCCCCAAACCCGTCTGTCCCATGCCCACAACAGAGAGCTCTGGATGGAGTGGGCAAGCGGGGTCTCCATAGAGACTGGCCCAGACCCCCATGGGCAGCGCACACTCAGCTGAGCAGGTGGGATGGGACTGCAGGCGGGTGGGGAGCAGTCCAGGAGTGGGACAGGCAGGCAGGACCGGAATCGAGGGGTGGTGACCATGTTCAGCCAGGCAGATGGGATGGGGCCATGGGCAGGCAGGGTGAGACATCTGGGAGTGAGAGAGGCGACTGAGGTTTGGGCTGGGGCTGGGATCATGAGGCAGTAACAGCATGGGCCCAGGGTCCAGGACCCGGGGCAGAGCTGTTATCCACTCCCTGCATATCCCTGCCCATAGAACCAGCGCCTATCGCAGGGATGTGTATCATGGCTCTGCCCCAGCCCCCAGGATCATGGCTCTGCCCCAGCCCCCAGCCCCACACTGTCACTGCCCCACAATCCCAGCCCCAGCCCTGCCCACCCATCCCACTCCCAGATGCCGCTCCCCACCCACCCATGGCCCCATCCCATCCACCCTGCCAAGAGCACCCAGCCCATGGGGGACTCAGGTCAGTCTCCATGAAGACCCCACTTGCTTGCCCACTCTATCCAGTACCCTCAGCTCTGCATGCATGGTGGACTGGCAGCGGCAGCCAGGCAAAGTGAGCCACCACTGCTGGGGCTGTCAGGAAGCCGAATCCAGCTGCTGCGCTGCCCCCACACCACCACATGCCCAGGGGTGGCGGGACTGGCCACACATACCACGGCCCAGTCTGTCCCCCATGCCCGGACCAGGTGGGTCTAAGAAACCTGCTGCGGGCCAGATAGAATTCCTTGGTGGGCTGAATCCAGCTTGCAGGCTGTACTTTGCCCATCCCTGTTCTGGAGAGAGCAGCAGAGATGGAAAACACTTTCCCTTTCCTAGGGGTTGGGCTTTGAATGAGCAAGAAATCTAATCAGAGACTGAGATACAAAAGATTCACAGATTCACAGACATTTAGGGCTGGAAGGGACCTTGTGAGATCATTGGTCCAGCCCCTCTGCTCTGGGCTGGAAAGACTGCTAGGGTCAAATAACCTCAGCAAGTTGTGCATCCAGTCTCCTTTTGAAGATCTCAGGGTAGGTGCCTGCACCATCCCTGCTGGAAGTTAATGTGACCAGACTCTGGAATAGACTGTGAAGAAGATGGATAAGCCAAGCAGGATTCAGGCACAGCAGCCTTGTACAAACCTCTCCCTTTGCAGTAGAGGAAGAGAATAATTGGTCACTATGAACAGTGGTTCTCAGATTCTTCTGGGTTGTGCATCCTTTTTTAGGTAGGTTATATTGCTGTACCTGTATGATTGCACATTATAGATAATAAAGAAGTAAAACTGTTTCATACTGTAAAACTTCTGCAACAACCAGTATTATTCTTCATTTTTTCCCCTTTCCCTCCTTTGCCTGCATTTGTATGAGCCCTTTCCCATCTTCTGCTGTCCTATTCCTTTCTCTTGTGAACCCTCTATGCATGTGTTGCAGTCCCAGAGCTAGAATCACCCCTGTGTCAGAAAGACCGCATTAGCGGGCTGCCTTTGCACCTTGCTGATGTGTTACATATGTATAAGATATTTACATGTTAAATAAAATAGAATTTATGCGCAATTCTGACATTAGCTGCTAAAACTGTCTATTCTCCACATCATCCAGATGCTCTTTTGTCATATAAGCCAAATCCTCAGCTCTGTTAAAATCTGTTGGTGTGAATAAAGGTTACTGTCAGGCCTTTTGTGAAGAAGAAACACAGAACAGGTCACACCAACACAGCAGTTACTCATTAACTTGCAATAAAAAGAACAACTTATAAAGGATCTTAATATATAGCAGTGAAATGTAAAACTGCAGCTGCAGCAAGTAATAAAAGGAGCAGTTTTTGAACGTGGTCATGAGAAACAGCAGGCACAGCTTGTTTCAGCTAAGTCAAGAGGAGCTGAAAGGCAGCCGCAGGTCAGATGGAAAGTCTCCTGTGGTGCCCTACAATTCTTCCTGCAATCAATGCATGACAAGACAATCAGATGGAGCCCAACTTCACAAGAATTGCACTAGCTGTGGGATGCAGCTCTTTTTTCTGAATAAGAGTACTTGCAACTTGTGCCCTTTTAGGAAATCAGATAACAACCCCTGACAGAACAAGTTGCAAATACAGCTATCAGTTAAGACAGAGACTGAATGAACTTTGGTAAGAGAAGGGCTTGTTTTTCAGGCATGCCTGCCTCCTTTAAGGCAAGGAGTTGTTTTTTTGCAGTTGTTCTAAGGAAAAGTTACAGTGCGTTTGTGTTTATATATATATGTACAGCAGGGAATGGGGGGGGGGAGGGTCGGTTCACTATTATCTGGTTCCTAGTGAATGAAATATTAACCGTAGTTCAATTTCCTTCTGCCTTTGCACTGTGGCTCAGGAGAAGGCTTTAAGAAAAGATACTGGGGAGAGGAGGTAAAGAGGGAGAGAACTCCTTTTGGGATGACCAGGCTGCATATGCAGGGCCATCAAACTTGAGCTGACCCTCCCCATTTAGGAATAGTTTTCTGCTCTTGTATTTTGCGTATGACTGCAGTTCTCTGACAGACTGCGCACCGCCAATTTAAAACGATACAATCTTAAGTACCACCAGCAAATTTTTGTCACATAAAGTAATTAAAATAAATCTGTTAACACGTACCACTGACAGGTTGTCTGTGTACCACTGGTGGTACACGTACCACAGATTGGGGACCACTGGGATACGGCAATGTCTTTTGATTTCTTTTTATAAGCATAATCCTTCATTGCAAGGTAGTATTTACTCGTGATAACTACAGGGAGGTTATTTCTCTACCAGCAAGTGGTTTCAGTGCACTGCTGTGTGCAATACCAACTTGCGGCTCAGTTTATAACTAGACGCGCATATGGAAGCTCCAGGATAGAAAGGAGATCTATTACAGAGATTACCGAAAACCCTTGTTTCTCACTCAAAAAAAATGACATGTAATGGGGAGCCGAGTTTAAAAAGTGCAATGAGCTCAGAAAGCCCCTGGGGCAGCAGGGGCTGGATCCCCTGCACGGGGCACCCCACGGGAGCAGGAGGGGGCGGGGGGCGGTCCCCCGTAGCGCACCGCTCGAGGCCGGGTCTCCTTATAGGGGGCGCAGTGTGGAGCAGGGCGGGCCCCCCTGAGGGGGTGCGGAATGGTACGGCCCTCTCCCCCGTGGGGTCCCCCCACCCCCACCCCGGCGCTCGGTACCTGCGGCCGCCGCCGCCTCCATCTCTTCGTTTACCCGGTTGCTAGGCAACCGCTACAGGACCGCGGCGCCTCCTGGGAAATGGAGTCCGAAACCCAGCCGGCGCGGGTCCAGTGCGCATGCTCCGGCGTAGCGGTGGGGGCTGGGCCGTGTTGCTCTCAGCACCCTGGGGCGTGGAGTCTGCCTCCTGGGGGTGGGGTGGGGCGGGGTGTGTGTGAGAGTGAAAGAGAGGAGTGTGTCATAAAGACACGTGTATATATGTGTAGGAGAGACAGGTGCACGTGTTATTAGGATGTGTGTGTCATGAGGAATCGTGTGTGAGAGATGGGTGTGTGTTTCAGGGCACGTTTGTGTGAGATGGGTGTGTCTCATTTGGATGTGTGTGTGTGTGTGGGAGTGACTGGTGTGAAAGATGTGGGGGTGTCAGGTCACTTGTGTGAAAGATGAGCGTGTATTGGTAGGGGATGTGTATGAGGGAGTGTCATTAGAACAAGATTATGTGTCGTTAGGACGTGTGTGTGAAAGGTGCATGTGTCAGGATGCACATGTGCATGTGTCATTAGGACACTTGAGAAGTGTGTGTGTGTCAGGATATGTGTGTGAGAGTGGGTGTGTATCATCCTGTGTGAGGACATGTGTCATTAGGACATGCATGAGGCAGGTGTGGTGTGTCAGGATGTGTGTGTGTAACAGATAGGGGGTGTTTCTTTAGCAGGCATAAATTGTTGTTGGCCCCATCTGTGACTTTTAGCCCCAGATACAACCAATTGTTTAACATTCTGCCAACTTTCAGATCTTAGCGCTTTTACAATGCGCGCGTTCTCTCTCTCTTTTACTAGGCAAAACACTCTAAACACTGCCTCTGGCTGCCTGCCACCATCTCCTGCGAACCAAGCAGGGTGTCTCTTAAGATCTGATAGCCTCTCCTTAGCTTCAACTTCTAGGATCTGTTATAGCAGTGAAGACATTTCCCCCCTCATGGATATGGGCATAACCTTAATTGAGCTCTACATTGGAGTTGGGTGCAAAGCTGCAAGCAGATTTAAGTCTGTGTAGATACTTGAGCCCTCCCCTCCCTTCATTTGGTTCCAGTCCAGCTCTGCTTATAGATTCATAGATGTTAGGGTCAGAAGGGACCTCAATAGATCATCGAGTCCGACCCCCTGCATAGGCAGGAAAGAG
>NW_005841947.1:699217-739252 GCF_000455745.1 Alligator sinensis
TCCACTACGACTCTCTGGGTGCAACCCTCTAGCCAATTCGCCACCCACCGGACCGTGTAGTCATCCAAATCACAGCCTCTTAACTTGTTCACCAGTATGGGGTGGGATACCGTATCGAAGGCCTTCCTGAAGTCTAAGTATACGACATCCACCCCTACTCCTGCATCCAGGCATTTTGTAACCTGGTCATAAAAAGAGACTAGATTAGTCAGGCACGATCTACCTGCTACGAACCCGTGCTGGTTTTCCCCTCAGCATAATTTGTCCTGCCGGGCTCTCGCAAATGTGAGCCTTGATAATTTTTTCAAAGACTTTGCCTAGGATGGAAGTGAGACTGACTGGCCTATAGTTGCCTGTGTCCTCCTTCCTCCCCTTCTTGAAAATGGGGACCACATTGGCCCTGCCTGAATACTACTACAGTTCCTTGGATGTCCTTAAACTATCCCTGAGTACCACAAAGCATTTAGTACCACACAACCTGGCAACATGGGGTCACAAGCAACATCTCATTTTGTTCTTGCGGGTCTCATGTCACGCAGCTCCTGAAAGCACAGGCTTGCGAGCAGTGTTTTAACCAGCCCTATGCAAAGCTAGCAGTGACAAGACCCATGCCAAGTCCAGAGATCATGATAATGCTCAAAGTTAAGAATATTGAAGAGGCAAAGATTTCTTAGGTTGATATCTTTTATTGGACCAACTGCATAGTTAGAACTGTTTCCTTTCCCATGATTCCTAGACCACAGTGACAACATCATCACTTTAACACTACCATAAGGTTATTAAACAATCTATTGTTTCCTGCTATTTCCACAGGGTTATAATAACTCTCCAGAACTTTCACCTTTCAGCAGGGTAGGCATGGGGTTCAGATAATATGCAACAAGCAAGGGTTTGGGGATAGGGGCCTGTTTGTTGTGATATCTTTTATTGGAGAAAAAATTGACAAGCTTTTTGGGCACCCAACTGCCTTTGGTCCAATTAATTAACCAACCTCTCACCCCATTGTTTCCCACCCTTTTTGGACTGAATTTTTTCAGGCCTATTTTCAATGGGTGAATTTTTGTGGGAAGTTTGAGCAAAATCTCTTCAGTGGCTGTTACCTCAGAAGTCCCTGAAAAAAAGATACATACTTTTCTCTATATAAATTAATCCTAACCCTATTCTTTTAAAACAGGACTGCACCCCAAATGGAGGACGTTTGAAGCTGAAAATTTGGTCTGTACTAGAAAGGCTTTGTTAGGTTTATATTTACCAAGGTTATAAGCATTTGAAAATTACAACCCAAGTATGCATAAACAATTCTTTCATTAAGTCTCACTTGAGGTCTTGCTCTAGCAAGCTGCTTCCATTGCAAGGGAACTACCAGGTATTAGAACCTGAAGTCAATTAATTTGGCTCGCAGGGTGGGGGGGAATGGCTTTATTGTTTGCATACCAGTGTATTGTGCCTGTGAGCATGCAGAGGGTGTTTAGCTAGGAAGTAAATGCAGGAAAAATGCTGAAGTTTCTGGGAGATTAAGTGAGAAGTAGATAAAGGGAATTCTTCCTGTTCACCTTCTCTGCTGCGGGGTGGGGTATAGAGGGAGGTGACTTGACTCTGGAAGGAAAGAATGTAAGGGCAGGGGGTTTTACATTTCAAGGGGAGGGAACAGCAAGAACTATGAGCACTGTTGTTCTGTTAGTACAGGAAGAGGCAGCTACAAAGGCAAATGAGACAGAGGGAGAGGTAACTTGACTCTCTAGCCCTGTGTTTAGGGCATTTTAAGGGGGAAGGGGGTCACCTGAGTGCCAGTCCCAGTTCAGGGCCAGACTGTAGTTAGTTCTAGTTGTTTGGAGCCAGTTTCCACTTGTTGAGCTTCGTAGGGGGAGCAGCAGCAACAGGTTTGGATTTAGCAAGAGTTAGAACTACTTTGCTGCCCTACATCTGAGACTGCAGTGAGGTCTGACATGTGAAACCTGTGTTTTACATGTGGTCCCACGCACAAAAACTCTGCCTCGGTCCTGTAAAGCAGGGGTAGTTTTAGTTCTCGACATAGTAATGCAAGACTACCGTCATCAATATTCATGATATTCTATTCAATATTCTATTTAGTTGGTCTAATAAAAGTTATCACATCTACCCAAAGAACCTTGTCTGTCTCTCAGTAGTCATGATACATTCAGACATTCTGATGTTAAAGGGGGCATGACTGCTCAGTTATCAAAGAGGCCAAAGGGAAAAAGGCACCTAAACCTATTACACACACCCACCTTGTGAACAGGGGGAGAAAGCATTTTTGTTGGAATGGTAAAACAGAACTATAGATTCCTTCAGCACGCATGTCTGCTCCTACATGAAACCAGAGACATGGTGGTTTTCCCATAAGGAAGGAAGGCAGAATTGGGAGGAGCCTCTGATGTCAACACGCTTAAAAAAAAAAAAATCCCAAGTACTACCAGGAGGCAGGGCTCTTCCTAAGCACTGAGAGCTGGGGTTATGCTAACATTAACTGAGCTGGATCTGTGTGTGTGCAGAAGGAGGGTGTGATCCACAGGAGTATGGCTAAGAGCCAGGTCTCTGTTTCCAGCAGCCCTTATGCCAGTTTAACTCACTCAGGCAATAATGAGCTGGGATGGGCAGCCCTGACCAGGGCTCCGGGAGGTCTGTCTGGGGAGGATCTTTGAGTTGAAGAAGGGAAGGCGGAGTCTCACCTGGAGGAGTGACTGGGGAGAGAGGAAGCAGCTGCAGGTGACAGTGAAAGAGGGACAAGAGGAGGAGGGGTTTGTAGCCTTAGAGAGGAGGGTGCAACACTTTCAGGATCCTTGGTGCATAGTAGCTAGGAGGGGCAGGGAAAGTAACAGCCACTGCAGGTGGAGAGGGAGGAGTGGAAAAGTGTGGGGGAGGAAGGACTGTTCCCTGCCAGGCATAGCGGGAAGTTGGGGGTGGGGAATAGAGGCAGAAGAAGTGAGCAAAGCTGGAGGAGGCAGGGAGCATGGATTCCTAGCTGCGCCAGGTACAGGTTCAGCCAGAGCCAGGTGGCCCGCCGGAAGCCTCAGGGTGACCTCTGGGTGAGGGATCCAGGCAGAAGAAGCAGGTGCCATGGCCTGGAGCTGGTGGCTGCAGCAGGTGCTGCTCCTCACCTGGCTGCCTGCAGGTGAGTGTGGGCAGGGGGTGGGTGCTGTGCCAGCCTGGGCTCTGCCCCCTGCAACCTTCCCCTGCTATTTGCAGCCCTCCTACCCCTTTGCCCTTGGGCACCACCTCCTCAGTCCCTTAGCCCCAAAACTGCTAAAGCGAAGGGGTGCCTCTTTGGGAGCTTTCCCTTTGCCTCAGGGGCAGCACCTACCACTTGCTACAGAAGTGGGTGCTGGGTTTTTGCCAGGCTGAGCTGGATTCTCCAAAATGGGCAGGTAGTTGTGGGAAGGAGCGATGCAGCGTGTCCAACTCTGCGAGGTCACCTCTGCTGTGTAGAGGGGCCAAGCCCTTCACAGGGGAAGGGGAAGGAGAGGTGGTGGTACTGGCCTCCTCTATTTTGGCTCCCCACTGAACTGTGCTTTGCAGTGAGGGCCCGAGCTCCAGCTGCTCTTGGGAGATGAGGCCTTCCTGGGGATGGGCCCTCTCCTGAGAAATTGTTGCTCCCAACCCTCCCCTGTTCCCTTCTGGCATCCAGCAGCCTGCAAGGATCCTAGGATCTTAGGAAGATTGCTGGTGGCTGGACAGTTCCTGGATGATTTGGCCTCAAATATGAGGTTTGAGAGCTTTTCTAGGGAGCTGGTACAGAAAACAAAATAGCAGGGTTTTGTGTGCACATTGCTGCTATCCTAAGAGCTGCATTACCATGTTGTGTTCTGGCTAAAATTTGGCTTCATCAATGAGGAAGAGCAGTGAATTTTCACTTTCACATGTGAGGTATCAGTAGATGGGTAGTATCTGGCTCTTCTCTTTCAAGCAGAGAGGAGAGGCAGAATACTCTGTAGGGCACTAGGCTTGCGGCTTTTCTATCTCTGAAACTGACTTAAACGGCCTTCAGTGACTCATTTAGCCTGATAGTTCTGAGCTGTTGAGTGCCTCCATATCCTGACTCCTTGAGGAGGTACTGTAGGTTCTTCATATATATATATATATATATATATATATATTTTTTTTTTTTTTAACTAGGCTTACCTTTTCATCTCTTTCCCCATCTATAAAGCAGAGGCAGTGATATTGAAAAACATTTGTGGTGCTCAAAACTATACAGATTAAATGGATTATATGGATTCTAGCTATCTGATTCTTTCTTGAGAGAGATGGTTGCAGGAATGTTGTGGCAAATGGATATTCTGTTGTTTTGACCAGATCAGTGGTTTTCAACCTTTTTAGGCTTAAGGTAACTCTTGGTTAAAGCCAGATCTTTTTTTTTAATTGTTTTTTGACTACAGAAAAATACTGGAATCATCACTCTGTTGCAGAGAACTTGGAAAGAGGTCAGAATGTTTTTGACATTATGGCTTCCTGTTTGAAATCTCTGGGATTATCTTGTAAATCATGTGTAGATATTTGCACACCTAACAGTGCTAATATTATATGGCACCCTAAGGCACCCTTAAAAGGATCTTACAAAACCGTGATTGAGAATCAGTAGATCAAACACTGGAGAGGCTAGAGTCTGATCCTCTGATTATATAATCAACTAAATACTTTGTCACTAATGGTTGTTTTCACTGCAAAAAAGTATGTGTGTGGTTTTTTTCATGGTGAGATGGTCATCTTGCTGTGAAATCCTAGGTGGGATGAGGTGAGAGACAGCCTTAGCTGTGATATAGCTAAGTGAGGCTGACACTTTACCTTCTCTCAGTCCCATTTTGTTGGCCTCGTCTAGCTAAATTGTGGTAAACTGTGGACTTTGTCTCCACAAAGGTTTTGGCAACATTTCTGCAAGACTTTATACTCTTCCATTAAGAGGATGCTGTAAGAAAGGTGATAGTAGACATGATCCAGATGTCACTGTGAAGTCACTCTCCCTTTACTCTAATGCTGATAGCAAGTGATGGAGGGAAACATTGAGACAGTGAAAGCAAGGGGCTTGTCTCACTATGAATTTAAAATGCATGCCATACATTCAAATTAAAGGATGATACAAGCCAGCCACAAAGATGTTCCACATTTAACAAGCAAGATCTTTTATGGCTGGTTTGTCACTTCATCGCATGATAGATGCTTGCTTGTGTGGCATGTTACAATATATCACACAACTAATGTGTTAATGTTGTGATTAATGTAATGTTTTCCAGAGGTTCAGTTGTAGGATGGTTGGGGTATCTTTTGTGCCTTTGACAATCTCTGCCTTAAGCTTTTCCATCCTTTCCTTGCCATGCCCTTCCTTACATGAGGTACTGTATCCTACATTTCTTCCGCAGTGTTTGTATTGCCTTATCTAAGGGCGCTGGCGATAGCTTTGCTATTATTTATAACAAGCATATCTCTTTGTGTGTTATCTTGTTTACATTTGATAGGGAAAACAATGGAATATGTCTGAGCTTATGTATAGCTTATTTGAAACATTTTAAAAATTTGCTCAGGAAATGCAATTATTTGGGATGTAAAATGACACAAAGGGACTGGTACCTGGATGAGATGAGAAGATGGCAAACAAAACCAAAAAACCCCAACAAAAAGCTACCTAATGAATAAAGAACAATTGATGATAAATAGATTGCCTTCAACTGGTCTGTTAAAGTGAACTATGGAAAGAAGCAGTATTGTTTTATGTCCTTGTTGCTGCCAGATAATATTGTGGCAAATAGTCCAACAATACAAAAATGATTGGGTGCTTTTGTATCAGTGGTTCTCAAACTTTTTTAGACTCAAGGCACCCCTCAGCTCTTGGCTTTTGCTAATTTTTTGACTATGGCAAAATCATAGATCAATTCTTCTGTTGCAAAGAACTCAGAAAGACCACAGCAGGTCAGAATGTATGCACACCTAACAGTGCTAATATTGCACAGCACCCTGCAACACACTTGAGTTTCTCAGGTGCCCAGGTTGAGAATCACTGTTTATATATAAAAGTGGGGAAGCAGAGGCTAGTAGGATAGTGTGTGTAGGAACACGTGCTTCAGAGCATAAAAGAGTCACAAACATGGCTCAGGTGGACATTTCTCCCCATGTCCTAGTACTACACAAAGAAAGACATTATGGGGTGCATCGTTCATACATTGCTTTCTTTTTTCTCAGACTAGGGCCAATAATGGTCGCTTCAAATGGGAACCAGATTAGATGGATTAATGTGTGCCATATATAAGAAATGAGGAGTAGGTCTCCCCAGTCCTAGTCCTGGTTTTGCTATTGACTTCCTGTGTGATCCCTGGCAAATGCACCTGAGGTTTCCCTTAAAGTACTGTGAATGAAATGCTATGATATCCTATGGGGGTAAGTTTTAATAGAAGGGCACAATGTTGGTGCTGTTGTTGGTCTGCTCCCAAATGGCTGTCTTTATGTGATATCCATTCCCATTGACTGGTGTCCTTATCCACAGGCTGCCTTTCCCTGCTGGTCACAGTACAGGATAAGGAGCGTTACACCACGCTCTTTGCATCTGTGATCCTCCAGTGTGACTACAGCACCTCAGCGCAGCTACAGGATGTCATAGTGACTTGGCGCTTCAAATCCTTCTGCAAGGATCCCATCTTTGATTACTACTCTGCTTGTGAGTTCCATATTCCTCCTCCTAGGGATTCCCCATGCAATTAAGGGAGATGTATGGGAGAGTTCAGTTGTCTACTGTAAACTGCCTCCTGGACTCACTCAGCTTGTAGTAGGGATCCTCAGTGAGGGAGCAGTTTTACTCCACAGAAATCTCACTGCTAGCTGTATATCTTCCCCCTTGTCATTGTATGCAACGGCAGTGGCACTGCTACCTTCACTGGCAGGCATGGAACCCAGAGGCTCGGAGCTCTGCCTCTGTAGCTGGAAACAAAAGTCCCGCAGGCAGTGATGGTTGATAGCAAAAAGGCTACATCTGAGAACCATTTTGGTGGGGTGAAAAATATAGGCACCCATGGTCCCAGCTGGAAGGCAAGAGACCGGGCACTATCATTTTTAAGGGAATAAAAATAGAAAGACTCATGAACAATCACATTACTATCAGTGATGCTCTCTCTTGCTCGGCTACACTGAGAGTACCAAAGGTCAAAACAAAGAAGCTTTTTAATAACCATTTTCCTCATCTTTTGTCTGTGATAAAGCCCCAAGAGCCTAGCCCTGTTAAAGAGGGATGGGGTAGCAAATACGTATGATTAATTCCCCTTCATGAACCAAATGATTAATTCACCAGGTCACCTGCAAGTGCCAGACTATATTATGTTGCTAGCTTAGTTGCATTTTATTTGTATGAAAACAAACTACCACGTTTCCCCCCAGGTCTATTAATTAGGTTCCCCTCCATTGCATATCATTGGAAAGACACAGTCCTTTCCCTGCTCGCAAGCCAGGTGTCATAGAAAGGCTGGGAAAAAAGAAGGCAAAATCTGTGTGGTTTTGTTTATACCCACCCAAGTTGTGGGGTTTTTTTTTAAAAAGTTGAGGTTGCTTCAGTTGTTCCAATGGGCTGTATGTCTTTGATTCCTTCTACACACGGAGGACTGATTTTTTTTTTTTTTTTCCCCCTCCCTCCCCCTCCTTCCTGATTTCCCATTGTCTTAAGCACAGTGGTTGCAAGATTTTTTTCTTCTTTGCAGTACCTGCACTCTGAGCTAGGCAGAGAGAATTTAACTTTTCATCTCCACTCATTTTATTTGATTCTGTAAAAGATTTGCTTCCTTATTCCATTTTATATGACCAAACATGGTGGGTCTGAGTGCATATTTGCTCATTACACAGGGATGTGAGATTAACTGCACCCTTTGTGGCAAATCAAGATGAGCTTTTCACTTAAAGGTGGACTGAGATCATTGCTGCTATTTCAGCGGTGTAAAATGGTTTATTTGTAGCCTACCAGGCTGGTTTAGCTCTTGGCCAGGACCCATCAGATGACTGCAATGATAGTCAGCGGGAGGGCCGCAACATCATTCAGAAACGCGGACAGAACGAGCCTGTGCTTGGCACAGATTACAGACAGCGCAAGATCACCATTCAGAACCGTAAGTCACCAGCTGATTAGGGGCCTATAAAGGAGGTATGCAAATGCAGTAACTGTCTAACATCTTGCCTGCCTGCCTGAAATCACTTAGTGAAGTATGAGTGTGGCCAGCTGTGTCTGTGACTTACACAAGTCTATGAGCCAGAGCTGTAGCCAGATTCCTGCTAAGGATGTTTACAACTCCCCAAGCAAGAGCTCAGATAATGGCACTCAGACATCTGGCATGGTAAACTGAGTACTACAGCTTAGTGTTTATGGCATTGCATGGATATTGGCTGCAGCCAAGGCTGAAGATTTGGAATGGGGTGAGCCAATGCTTTTACTGGGACTTAAAGCGGGAGGTTACTGGCTAGAGGGTCTTGCCCCTCTGCTCAAGGTCAGACCAATTGCTATATTTGGGGTCAGGAAGGAATTTTACCCCAAGGTATGATTGGTACAGATTGTAGGGGTTTTTTTCTTTCCTTTGTAAAAAGGAGTGTGATCCTCTTCCTGGGATCTCTTGAGCATGTATTAACAGCCTTTTACAGAAGCAGGATTTTGGCTGTCATGGTCCCCTTGCTTTGTGTATGGCAGGTTAAAGCATTACATCTTGTGCTGTGTCAGGGTTGACAATAGTTTTACTAAGAGATCTGTATAGAATGATTTGGATATGGATGAACCTGCCTCAGGTAGGGGGTTGGACTAGATGACCTATAGACATCCTTTCCAGCCCTACTTCTCTATGATTCCTACAGTTTTCTATAATTTTTCTCATTCTAGAGTTTTGAGTAATTGGCCATTTTTAAGTGGGTTTCATTTTCTTTTGAAGCAGTAGTTGGTAGCCACTACTGCAATTCACTTACTGGGCTTAATGAGCATTTTATATCTGCTCCGGGGATGAAGGGGTCAGTGCTTTAATTAGAGCGGCTCCAAGAACCGCTGTAATTAAAGCGCCGCCACATCTTGTGTATCCCCATGCTTAAAAATGTGGCAGGGGTGCCTGAACTAAAGGTTGTTTGAGCTTGTCAAGCAAGCTTTAGTTCAGGTGCCCCCACTGCCATTTTAAAACACAAAGATGCTAATACACAAGATGCTGGAGGCAGCTGGAGCATGGCAAATGCCACACTCCAGTAGACTCAATTAATCAGGTCTGCTCCAACACACTGGAATTCCAGTGCATCAGAGCAGCTTTGCTGCTCATGTATAGGCACCCAATGTCCCCCTGTCCTGATTAGGCATAATTGAGAGATGTTGGGACACCAGCCTTGGTGCATCAGTGGCTAGATCTGAAGTGGACAGGAAGTGTGATATCAGGGATATTTTTCTTCTCATTCAGTAACTTGCTGTGATGTGATTGACTGAGCACCCTGACCATCAGGGTCAAACCAGAAGAAGATTTTTTTTGAGGGAAGAGAAATGATGAGCTGAAAACCTAAGAAGCAAGACAAGTGTGTACAACAGAGGTTTTGTGGTGTTTGCAGCAGAGACCGGGTATAGTGCACTACTTATTAGTCATGTTGCCTTATTGACACAGAAGATATGGGACATACTTCTTTACCTACTAGAGGAGCCATTGCTCAAGTTAAAGTTCAGTGTCCTGTGTTATTTGAAGATGAAGGGCACTGCCCCCTATCAAAGCTGCAAACACCAAGCACTCTTCTGTGTCATCTGCAGCACAAGTGTTTGTTACACTAGGGTCTGAGAGCAGTGTCAGCCCCAAAGTGCCCATTGCTCCTAGCATTTTTTCTCTCTCTCTCCTCTAGGAGCAGATCTTGTGATTAATGAAGTAATGTGGTGGGACCATGGAATGTACTACTGTATTGTTGAGGCTCCAGGAGACACATCTGGTGACCCTGACAAAGAGGTTAAGCTAATTGTTTTACGTAAGTGCCAGTGGTCTGTTCTCCTGTCACTCCTGCTGTTTACCATCTCCCATCACAACCATCTCTAAAAATTCTCTCTCTCTCTCTCTCTCTCTCAAACACTGTCTTCCCTTCTCCCCCATGTCAGATTGGCTAACCGTGATCTTCATCGTTCTTGGTGGTCTCCTCTTGCTCTTGCTGATTGGGGTGTGCTGTTGCCAGTGTTGTCCCCAATACTGCTGCTGCCATATCCAGTGTCCCTGCTGCCCAACTCAGTGCTGCTGCAATGAAGAAGGTGAGGAGCAGACAAATGTATGGGTGCATATATATATCCCCTGTGCTGTTGCTTTTGGCAACATAAAATGTGTCTTGCATAACATGTTTAGCCCTGCTTCAACCATGTGTTTGGAAGCAAGCTAGTCTGTGACGCTGTGTTATACTCACATCATCAACCTTCCAGTGAGAGAAGGGGGTCTAAAAAAATGGCTCCCATGCCCTCCACCTTGCCCCTCCACTTCCAAAGGAGTCCTCCACACCTTGCAACCCTGTCTCTGTCCTTGCCACCAGCTCCTTCCTTTCTCCCCACACAGCAACTTGCCATTGAATAAGAGGAGCAAGGGGTTTGCTAAATGTTAGCTGCTTCATGGGGGCTGCCTATGTGCTTGTTCTTTCTTCATAATAACTGGAAGCTAAACTGTGGCAGCTTGGCCCTCAGGAACAGGAGCTTTTGTTACCATATCCTCACTTACCCATGCACATTCTGCTGGGTTAATAAAAATAAGGTGCATCAAAGGCTTGTATTAGTCAGGCTTGCCAGCTGAAGTGACGCCGATTACCACTGGGAGCAGATTGGTGAGTAAGGAGCTGCCATTTTTTAGGATATCCTTTCAGAGACACATGGCTAAAGGTGGGTTGGGATTGGCAAATTTCCAGAGGCTAAGGGAAGCAGAGGAGCTAGCCCCCAAAATAGTTTGTTCAGCTATTTCTGGTGTGGGGTGTGCATAGTGCAGTCCTTCTTCAGTGGGTTAAAATATTATGACGACTGTTTTAAGGGCTCTAAAGTGAAACAGTTGAGGGCAGAGGTTGAAATCTGGTAGGGATGTTGGTGTCCCCGAGGAGAATATTGCTGCTCATCTTCTTTCAGGCCCTGGGAGATGGTGGGGGGCGGGGGCCTGAAGAATAAAGACCCCTCTTCCTTTCTCTGATTCTTGTAGTGCCCCTGCCTGAGGGGGGATGTGGGTAGGGTCTCACTTCTCTAAGCTGGGATCTTCAGATAGTCTGGAGGGCCTCTGTTTGTTCCTGTCCTGCCCTTCCTAACTCATGTGGTCAGTAGACCATGGGCTGTTCTGCCCCTGTCTGGTTCCATGGTGAAGAGCACAGATCATTCTCTTTCTCTGTATGTTGGGATCTGGGGGACATAGACTCCAACGTACTCAGTGGGAGGAGAGGCGGTTTTGGCCTGCTGTTCCACACAATCCATGCCATCTCATGCTCCATTCTTTTTTTCCTTTCTGTTATTAATTGCTGAGTGTTCTGTGTGAGGAGTCTAGTATATTTCAGCAAAGAAAGACTGGGATTCTGGAGGCATCTCAAAAAGTCCCAGTATCCCATAAAATACAGGACAGTTTTGATGTGTCTACAGTATAACAAAAGTATATGGTCTCTTCAGATGAAAATCTCCCACTAAAAGAAATGTACGGCAAGGGTGAAATTTATAGTTTCTTGGCAAATACAGGCCACAAGAGGGTGCTCTACATCTTCTGAAATAGGCCAAAGTGCCACTGATGTGTAGGTAACTGTTATTTCAAAGCCCAGGTCCTTATTAGGCTTAGTGTTGATTTTGGTCATAAAATCGAATGAGTTTTGCATGGTTTGGAGGGTTTATTTTGGATATAAAACCAAAGTATAATGGACTAGACTTATCCCTGCTGCAAACAGCTGCCTTTCCCATAGCTCTCACACAAGACCTTTGGCATAAAAGATGAGGGTGAAGTTACATGTTACACTTAGACCATACTAAATCTGTGGAATGTTAAGTGGTGTCAAAGTTTAACCCTAGAACATGCTGTGAGTGATGGCACATTAATATGGCTTCTTGGTTGCACAGCTCTGACATGCCACTGGTGGGCTGGTGAGCAGGTCCATGGCTAGGAGCCAGGATGCCTGGGCTCTACCCCTGCTCTGGGTAGTGGTGGGGGGTGGGGGTAGTGCATCCTGGGATGCTGTAAGATTGCAAATGGCTCTTTTTTTCTCCATGGAGCAGACTGAAGTTACCCTAATGTGAGCTAACTAGCAGAGCCCAGAATTAATCCTTGCCTGAGGTGGCTTAACTTTGAGATGCTCAGAAGGCATTTTGCATGAGTTAATGAGCTTTAATGTGCAGATAGTTGCATTTCAAGTACCCTTAGCATGGTGTAAGTTTAACATGTAACTTCACCCTCAGGGTGAAGGCATGTGTGCATGACATGCCTTCTTTTCTGCTGCCTTTTTCTCCTACAAACCTCTCCTACTCCATTGCTGAAGTAAATGATGCTTGTTCTCCATGTCTGTCAAATGCCAAACAAGGCCAAGTTCTGCCACATGCACCTATTTTCCAACTCTCTCACACCAGCATTTCTCACTCTAGAATTAGGACTAGTGTCTCTACAACCTTTTAAAAGATGAAAAGTGAATCTTCCTCACGTACCCACGGGATTACATTCTATGTG
This sequence comes from Alligator sinensis, assembly GCF_000455745.1. NCBI lineage: Eukaryota > Metazoa > Chordata > Crocodylia > Alligatoridae > Alligator > Alligator sinensis. The sequence goes on from NW_005841947.1 coordinate 711,862, forward strand.
GTGGAACAGGGGAATTATTTTTTTTTTCCCCAAAATCTCTGAACTCAGAGCTGGGAGGCGGTTGGAGAAAGACAAACTGATGAGCAGGGAAGATAATTCTAGCATGTGTACTATAAAGGGAGCAGCAAGTGTGTCAGGGAGGCCAGAATGAGGGAGGTTGAAATAATGCAGACAAAAGTAGGGCAGGGTGGAGCTGAGTGCCATTAGCTTTGAGGGAGAGAAGAAAGGGTGGCTTTTCAGATATACTGTGGATGATGGAATGGCTGGATTTGGAAAGTCTGCATGGAAGGGGGCAAGGAGCTCATTGTGACCCCTTTTACTGCAAGTCTGGACAGAAAAAGGGAAATGGAAATTGGCATCAATAAGATGAGGCTTAGGGAAGTAGAACTGGGTTAAGAAGAAAGAAGGGTACCTGGCACTATAAAGAAAGGGAACAGCATTAACCTCTTCACCATCCAGCCCCTAGCAAAAAAGGAAGTAGACTGTGCCTGTAGACATGAGGGGAGGCTGCTCCGACACATTGTAATTATAGCACATCGGAGCAGACTCAATTAATCGAGTCTGCTGGAACATGCTGATTCGTGTGCTCCAGCAGCCTCTGCATCTCGTGTATCATTGTCCCTATGGTTCAAAATGGCAGTGGAGCCCTTTAAGTAAAGCTCAGAGCCACTCTAATTAAAGCACCCTCCCTGCCGCATGTGTAAAAATACCCCTCATGTTTTAAAGGTACAGTCTGTAACTATCAATGACACTGAAACTTTCCCAGATGCCTTTGGCTGGATCACAACCTCAGCTCTGTGGCATCTCACTCCATGGTGGAAACTTTTCCTCTTTGTTTCAGGTTTGCCCCATGATGAAGAGGGCTGTTTATGCTGTTGCTTTCTTAACTGTCTATAGCTGACATCCACATGCAGCCACCTATGAAGGAAAGCTGGCTGGTGTGGGCTGCAGGGATGGGTACTGGGGATAGGTTCTTTAAACGTGTCTCTTCCCTCCTAGTTTTGGCACGACACCGGTTCCTGAAGCAGACTCGTTCCCTTGTGCCATGGATGTCACAATCTCCATTCTACATGGGAGGTGACAAGAACTCCAAACTCTCTACCTACCAGCTAAACCCACTGCTGCAACGAGGTGAGGCCTTGGGTGTCTCTGCAGAGAGAGAAGGCTGGTAAACTGAACTAGGCCACTCCTTGGGGTCTAATGGCTTGATTGTAGCCTGTAGGCCTTGGTGTGGTAAAAAGACATTACTGCCATGATTCAGATGCATCTTCACTGAATTGTTGCTCTAACTGCAGTGTAGTGTACACTTACCAGCATTAACTTTAAACTGGCGAACTTGAGTACTCTTAGCAGTGTGGCCACACCAGCCCAGAAGTTGGCACAGGCTGCAAAAACCAGCTTGAGAAGCTAGGTGACAACATTGAGGTGATCTGTGCCAAGCTCCATGCTGTCACAGATAAATTCCTATGGGTAGCTGGCTTGCAGCCAGCTCTGAACTATGCTGAAGTGACTGTAAGCACTCCCTCAGCCATCTCATTCCCAAGGGAGGAAAGAATACAGTCTCTGTCCTGCTGTGTTTGTCATGGTCCATCCCTTATAGCAGACGCTGACACAGTTAAGTGGAGCGCAACTTGTTTGTGTGGTGCTAGTCTGCATAAATGACTGAGAACAAATAGCTTTCTCTCCAATGACACTGGAGAGAAGACGTCCAATATTATGTGTAACTGGGAAACAAAGGAGGAGTTGAAACTTAATGTCTCTGATTACAATCTCTTTCTAGGTGGCCTCCTCCCCAAAGTGAATTAAGATTTCAGTTTTTGACACACACTTGCAGGGAAAAATAAGAAAAATGTGTTTTGTTGTTTTTAACCATAGCAAAGCAGGAAAGTATTTATTACGGGAAATAAAACAAAATACATAAACATTCAGAAAATAGGGGAGAGCAGCATAACTTTCTCCCAAATAACTTTAATGCTACTTTTGTTCACAGTCAGCTTGAAACAAGTTTTACAAAGCAGTTCCACTAACTATATGTCTGTACTAAAAAGCATCTTTTGTTGTAGTTTCAAGAAGTATGATTAATAGATTCTGCATTCACTGTTGGAAATATGTAATCAGTGATATTTTATGACTGACTTTGCCTACCTTACTCCTGTGCATGTTAGCTTTGGATAGCCAGTCAGTTAACTCCTACAGCTCCCAGTTTTGTGGCTACACTTAGATTTCTAGACATGGTGTGCTCTATCAGCTTATTACTAAAATGAGTCTGAGACTGAGCCACCGTGATGTACAATGTGGGTAGTCTGACACCTTTCATGCAGGCATCAAAACGTGGGTACATACTGACACAGGGAAAGGGTGGAGTTGGGGCTGCCTCGAGTCTGTGTATTTCCATTCTTCTCCATTTTTTTTTTCTCTTAATTTTCATTTAAATTAGTTTGCAGTCTGCTCCCCTACTTTTAATCTCCAAAATGTTTTAATCACTACTGTAAGAGAATAGAGTTTGTATTTAACTCCAGCTTAACAATATTTGTTGTGTGAACCAAGGCATTCCCTTTTGGTTTTTGATGTAGCCCATAAGGAAGTGAACTGTTATCTCTTCCCTACAGAAAACGGATTTTCCTCCGAATATACAAATTGGAACAGAGTTGTCCAGTTGACAGCCTCCAAGCTGCATGCAGCTTGCAAGGGGCTAATGTGCAGCCGCTGAGCCCCTACCAAGCTAACATCCCCCTCATTGCTCTGGTTCCTGCTGCAGCCAGGGTCTCTTTCCTCCTTCAGTTTTTGCTTCCTGCTCCCACCTCAGTGAATGGAGTGGTGAAGTCCACAGCACTAGGGGAGCCCACAGCACTGTGCAGTGAGGGAGCTGAGGAGGGGGCAGCTCACATGCAGAGCAGCAATGTGAGTGAGGAGGGAGTAGGGCTGCCTGCACATATACTGCAGTGGCGGGGGGAAGGTGCAGCCTGAAGTCCCGTGACCCCTGGCTGCTTAGTTGTCCAGCCCTAAATCAGAAGAATGGTTCCTAGACTGGTAATCCTAGGAAGTACCCAACAGAGTAGGTACTGCTCTCAAGCATGCCCTGTTCCCTCTTGCATACGCTAAATCTGGAAATGAGGAGATGAAGGTACTGTGAGAGTAGGCCCACCACCATTCCCTGGCTCCTTGTCTCCTGCACACTTGAGAGTAGCAATAGGGGATGGGTCCAGAACAGTTTCACTGCCTCCCTTCCAGGGCCAGGGCAGAGGGTCAGGACATGTTTGAGAGCATCAAGGATACATGTACACATACTATTCATGATCTCTTGCTGCTTAAGTTCCCCAGAGCATAGATAATGCTCTCACCCATTGGTAGTTTGTCTTTGGTCCCCTTGACGTGGTGAAGAAGTGAGGGAGCAAGAAGGTCACAATGAAGGGATGGGTAAGGAGGAAAAAGAGGCTCTAATCTCCTGGTTCAGACCCTTTTGGATGTTAGCAGCAAGAGAGACATCTCACACTACTGCTCCATCTGTCCTGTATCCACAGATGTCTCTCTGCAGAGCAGCCTCCCCATGGTGCCATCACAGGGGCAGTTGCCTCCCAGCAACAGGGTCTTGGACTATCTGGAATCTGAGATCCAAAAATTCAACCCCTCCCAACCCTTGCCACCCTCCCAAAAAATTGGGGCTGGCCAGCATTCCAGCATCCTTTCCTCCCTGAACTCGGAGATCGTGGAGCGTAGAGTAATCCATCTGCCTCCCATCATCGAGTGTGCCCCTTCCTCACAGAGGACCAGCAGCTCGTCACGCCTGCAGCGACCTGCCCGGACCGCAGGATCCTGGGACTCTGCAACAGAAGATGAGAGGGAAAACAGGAGGCGACACCAGTCTCAGGATGGAGATTCCTACTCCAGCTATGAGCAGGGGTCCTGGGACAGGTGGCGAGACCAGCATCCTCGAAGGCAGAGGGATGCCAGCTACAATAGCAGGCGCCAGAGCTCCCGATGGGACACGTCACCTACAAGACAGCCAGAAAGGGGTAGGAATGGTGGCAACTTCAACTCCTATTCTGGGGAGGGAGAAACCAGGGGGCACTCAGGGCGCCACTATGACTCAAGGCCCCAGGCCTCGGGGAGACGAGACCATCAGCGCCCTACCAGACGGAGCAACAATTCAGAGAACTGGAAGCGGCGGCGGCCTCGCAGCTACTCTCCGCCCTCAGGGAGAGAGTCATGGAGCTCTATGGATGAGCGGGAGCATTCCCCAGCGACCCGCAGGCCACGCCACCACCGTTCCCCAAACTGGCCCGAAGACAAACCTCCCAGTTACCGCTCACTGGAGATCATCCCGACCAAGAGTGGCAAGCCCAGAAACAGCACAGGGCAGCAATCGGTGAGTCCTCACTGTTTCTCTCTGACAGGTTTGCTTTTAATGGGTGCTGTGTACTCACTGCAGTCTAGAAAATGTCAAGGTAGAGGTCAGGGAGCACTGGGTACCCTGCAGCTTGCCTCAGGAGATTGGGAAGAAGGTGCTGAATTGATTGCACGTTGACTGGTGGTGGTGGTCTGTCCCAGATAAATAGGTGGTTCCTCCTGGGGCTACCTTGAGAAGGAGGTCTCCAAGTTAGATGTGCTGAGAGTCCCCCATAATCAACCCCCTTTTTTCCCTGTTGCTTTCTTTCCATCTTTCCTATGCTTATTACTTCCATGTAAAAAAAAAACAACATATATATTGTTTGAGCAGTGATTCTCAGCTAAGGTGCCAGGGCATGCTGACAGACCTTTTTGAAGGGTGCTGTGAGGTGTGAGGGGGTAAACAGCTAAACTAAGCAGGTAGAGCAGACTTAGGCTTGTCTCTGCATAGATGATCCCCTATCCCCACTGCCAGCCCTGGCCCTGCAAGGAGGCAAGTACTGTAATCTATAAATTAGCTTTTGAAATTGGGTGTGATTCAATTCACAAAGTTATAGAGGGGTGCCTTGAGTCTGATAAGAGGCAACTCCGGTCCAAACTGGTTGAGAATCATGATGTTAGAAACACAATTTAGCATACCTTTATAAATACCATTAAGATTTTTTTATATGGCCACAATTTTCAAACATAAGTGCTCAGAGTCATATCTAAGTTCCTATATTAGTGGGCCTCTTTTTTTTTTTTTTTTAAAGATGCCAAACCATTCTAGTAAGGATATCTAGCTCACAAGAACCTATACGGAGAACTGAAGGCGAGGGGTTTTTGGCAATATTATTTTATTGGACCAACTGCATAGTTGGGACGGATATTAGCCAAGCTTTCAAGCACATATTGCCCTGCTTCACATCTAGGCCCCTTGTAAACTGCAAATTTCAATATACTCCATGTGGTAGTAGGGCTAGAGTGATGTTGTGGCCATGATGGTCCAGGAAATATAAAAGAGGCAAGGATTCTTTGGTGATATTTTTTTGTTGGATCTCTCTCAGTTATACTCTTGGTTCAAGAATAGATATTATAAAGAGAGAGAGGCCCAAAGACCATGCCTCTTGTGTGTTTCCTGGGCTAGCTTCAATACAGCACCACCTAAAACTGAAGTTGTCACATAAGGCACTGAACAGTCTTTCACTCCGTTCTCCTTCTTCAGCCTGCAATGTGGTTTGAACCGGCAATCTGTATGGAAGACCTCATAGCCCATTCCCAGCCTCCAGTTTTATCCAGTTTTGTTCCCTAATTATTTTTACACCTTCCAGTTTTTCAGTGACCCCCAATTCACTTGTGTGGGACACTAAGATACAGGGCTGTTCTCAGATAGGTCATGCCTCACAGTTCCCTTCACTCTTCCCCATGCTACAGGGAGAAGTTTTCCCCCTTTTAAGTTTCCTCGGATTCAGCCCTGGCACTAGTGCAGATATGAAACATCTTGCTGTACCCCTCAGCTCTCTAAGTTTTCTGTGCTTCCCATCACAGTTCTGAGTGTGTCTTGTTTTCTCTTGCAGGATCGAGGAAGCTCCCGCAGTGGAAGAAGCGTTGTCATCTAATGCGTGCTGTGCTGAAAGGGCCAAGATTCCTTATGGTTCTGCTTTGCCGGGGTCCCTCTCTGCCTTTCCTGCGCATACATTGATATGACTGCTTCTGATTGTTGCAGGTCTCCTGCTCAGGAGGATAAAGCAGGTCCCCACTGCATTTGTGACTGAGGAAATCTGTGCCTAAGGGCCACAAGATGCCTGGCTCGTAATACCATCTAAATGCCTTGATACCTGTTCCCTACCCAAGGAATTTAAGTAGTTAACAGGCCATGGTTTGAAAGCATTCCTTTTGAAGGGAAGACATTTTTTTTCTGTGTTCAGCACCACAAAAGCATGTTTCTCTGCTTTGAGCCTGCCTTTTTATCTGGTTGGGTGTCCTGGAACTAAGAAGGAAGTCCTTGGAACACTCCTCCTTTGCAAACTGCTCACCCAGTTAATACTCAGGCAGAACCCATAGGGTGACAGGACAGTGTCTTATTTCTTTGATTCAGGATGCCAGCAAGTATGGTGTGTGTGTGTGTGTGTGAGTGTAAGATTCACCAGCAAACATCTGATTGTACACTGTGCTAATGAAGTAGTTTCCTGTTTGCCCCTTAATGGACTCAAGTAAACTTGTTTCTGTGAGGTAATGGAAACATCAAAATGCCTTACTGCATCTGGCGATAGCTGCACATACCCAGATTGCTCTCAGCAACTTCTGTGCTTGATGAACATTACTAGCTGGTTCGGTTTGTATTGACAAGTCCATCTGCCCCAGCACAAAGACCTTCATAAGGAGCTTGAGGTGCTCTATCCTGCCCATTGACCTGGACTTCAGTACTATTAACTTGGGAGCATGTTGATCTACCAAGGTTCAGGTATTGCAGGCTGCTGTTTTATTCTCGGGGCCTAAGATGGTGGGCAGCTACTATCCTAGGTACTGTGGTCCTGATTTTTTTTTTTTTTTTTTTTTTTTTTTTCAAAATTACTGAGCTTGCCCAACCTGCATTTGAAGCCATGGGGAGCAGGAGATGTCCCAACAGCTCTGAAAATTATGACCTGTATGGATAACTCTTTGGAGGAATCTACCCTTTCCCCAGCATCTTCTCTGCTTAGCTTTCCCTTGTTGTTCCTTATCCTCCCAAATTTGGTATATGAGGGAAATGGACTCTAGGAGAAATCTTTCAGTCTTGCATTCTGCTCTTAGTAGTGCTGTTACAAAGCTAATCCTTACTATCCACCCCAGTGATTCTCAATGAGGGTCTTGCAGCACCCTGGGGTGCCTTGAGATACTTTCAAGGGTATTGAGGGGTGCCACATAATGTTAGCATGAGAAATTTCAAATAGGAATCCAGAGTCTTAAAAACATTCTGACTTGTTGGGGTCTTTCTGAGTTCTTTGTAACAGGAAAACTGATTTATTAGTTTTTCATTAATTTTTTGACTACAGAAAAGAAGGGTGCATTTTCTGAGGGGTGCCTTGAGTCCTGTTGAGGGATGTTTCAAGTCCAAAACCCCACACATTGTTCAGCTGATCTGTAGCATGGAGACTGTTGGACTGTGGAGGGGATTACCTGTTAGCTTACCCTGTGGGTGTGTCTTCATGTACTTTTACTGCAGACCAATAAACTCCGGAGCTTATTGCTTATCCAGAGCTTTTTGTTCCAGGGTGTACCATTTGATCATGTGCTAGGGAGCAAAAAATTCCAGAGCAAATTGCCTTGGAGTTTACTCATGCATACCACATGGATCCTGGTCAGAGCAGTCCAGGTTGGCAGGGGACCCAGGGAGTCGGCCTGCCAGCCCAGGGCTGCTGTGATTGGGCTCTGTGCTGCAGGGGGGCTGGCTGGGGTGCAGAGTGCCTTAGCACGGGGCTAGCTGGCAGGCAGCCCCCACACGGAGGCACACTGTGCCCCAGCCAACTGCGGAGCAGCACATGGAGATGGGGGAGCAGCCAGCCCAGGGCTACTCCTCTGTCTCCAAGCGCAGCAGAGCCCCTTTGCTGAGGCACGCTGTGGCCCAGCCAGCTGCAGAGCGGTACTCTGAGATGGGAGCAGCCAGCCCAGGGCTGGCTGCTCCCCCATCTCCATGCGCTGTGGAGCCCCCGTGAGGCATGTGGCGACAGGGAAGCAGCCAGCTCAGGGCTGGCTGCTCCCCCATCTCCGTGTGCTGCAGAGCGGCTGGCTGGGGTGCAGGGTGCCTCAGCATGGGGGCTGCCTACTGACTAGCCCTGCACTGAGGCAATCTGCCCTGTCAGGGCAACATCTACACATGCACTGCTGCTCGCAAAAAAACTCCGCAGTGGGGGTAGTACTTGTATTTTACAAGACCGCCCTGCTACAGATTTTATTAGTTCTGTGTGCCCTAAGAAATGTTTACTGTAAAGTTCATTGGTCAGCTATGTAGTAAACTTCTCATGTAGATGCACCCTGTATTTACTAGGAGAGAGATTGCTTTAAAAAACTAATTTCTGTAGGAAAAACAGCAAGTGACTTTCTTGATGTGATTGGTTTGCCACTTTGAATATGCAACAGAAAAGCCCCTCCTTGGATGTTCATAGAATCATAGAAAATGAGGGTCGAAAGGGACCTCAGGAGGTCATCTAGTCCAACCCCCTACTCAAAGCAGGATCATCCCCAACTAGATCATCCCAGCCAAGGCTTTGTTGAGCCAGGCCTTAAAAACCTCCAAGGATGGAGAGTCCACCACCTCTCTGGGTAACCTGTTCCAGTGTTTTACTACCCTCCTAGTGAGAAAAGTCTTCCTAATATCTAACCTAAACTTCCCTTGTTGCGACTTGAGACCACTGTTCCTTGTTTTGTCATCACCACGAACAGTTCAGCTCCACCCTCTTTGGCCCCAGTCTGCAGGTAGCTGAAGGCTGCTATCAGATCCCCTCTGTCTTCTCTTCTGCAGACTTAATAAGCCTCTCTCCTCAGAAGTCATGTGCCCCAGCCTCCAAACCATTTTCATTGCCGTCCACTGGACTCTCTCCAACTTATTCACATCCTTTCTATAGTGGGGGCCCAAAACTGGACACAGTACTGTACTGCAGATGTGGCCTCACCAGTGCTGAATAGAGGGAAATGATCACTTCCCTTGATTTGCTGGCAGTGTTCCTACGAATGCAGCCCAGTATGCTGTTAGCATACTGGGCTGTTGTTCTTGGCAACAAGGGCATATTGCTAACTCATATCCATCTCACTATAACCCCCAGGCCCTTTTCTGCAGAGCTGCTGCCCAGCCAGTCAGCCCCCAGTCTGTACTGGTGCATGGGATTCTACTGCCCTAAGTGCAGGCCTCTGTGCTTGTCCTTATTGAACCTCATGAGATTTCTTTTGGTGTAATCCTTAATGTTGACTGGATGCTTCCCATCCCCACAGTAAAACTGCTTTGCAAAGGCACCTTCCTGAATTGAGGATGATCAGCACTCTGGGCACTGCTTGTGCATTTTGTAATTACAGGTCTTGACCAACCTAGTCTCTATGGTTACATCATCCAGTTCATTTTTTCAAGGTTGTTGCCATGAGGACATTTTCTACTGTTTGTTCTAGTTTTAAATGTTCCAATCCAATATGAGAAGACATATAGTGGAGCAAGTGGCTTTTCCCTTCCCTGGGGCTGCATATACACCAGATAATTACACTGATATATGGATAAGTGTTTATCCTAGGCGCACATCCCCAGCTCAATTCCATGGTTTTGCTTGCATTTGTACTGTACCATCGCAGTAGCAGTACTTTTTTGGGTGTCCCAGCATGACTGTCTGAAGCAGGTGCAGCTAGGTTCAGAACCTGCTAGGGGGCTGGAGAAGATATTGCTTTCCCACAGTCCCCCGTGTACCAGTGATATTTCTGCGTCCATATCTTGGGATGGAGGCCAAGATAAACATACACCTCCCTCTTCTTGATCAGCAAGAAACTTTGCCAGGTTTTCCTTGGAGGTCTGCAGTTGGTGGCCAGTCCTGCAGAGGCTGAAACAGGGACTTTCAGAGCTAAAAGCATGAGTCTATTTATGGCTTGAATTCAAGAATTAGTCTCTATTCCAGGTGACTGTAACAAACTGCTTTCTGGCTCCTATGCAGAGAGGCATATCAGAAGACATATTCTTCTGATTTGTAACTTGCACTTACAAATGAGTTAAACTTGCTCCATGCTGAATTAACTGGTCTCGTATAGTATTTGGGGGTGATGCTCATCAGGTAGAGATGCTCTTGCATCTGGTCAATAGCTGAAGGATGGTGTTATCAAGTTGACCATCAAGTAACCAGGAGTGGCTGGCTAACTTCAGGTGAAAGGACAAGATTTTGTCTGTGCTTCTGTTGCACTAGCCCTGATACTGCAGCAACTGGAACAGAAGAAAGAGGGCTGTACTCCTCCTGGGAAATGATCCTCTGAGATTTGATCACTGTGGATGGATCTTGTTTTGAATTTCAAAAGGCTGTAACCATGTGCTGGTGGTGGGACTTGCATAGTTCAGATGGTTTATGATGTTGTTGGTCATGGCTGCGTAATAGTTTGTATCAGTTGTGAAAAGGCTATGGATGATTGCATTGATATTAAAGAATTACTTTCCTTCACAATCAGCATCCTGTTTGTACACCAGCAGTGTTCCTCTGCTATAAGAAGTAGCAGATGTCCAGGACCATACAGGTCAGTCTCCTTGAAAAGGGTAAATAGTGGACAATGAGTATTCTTAAGCATAAATTGCTTCATTAAAGTGTCCATACCTGTAATGAGATGAGCAAAGCAGCATGCAGTACAGTTCCTTTTTTCAGTATCAACGCATCAACCCGGTTGCCCAAGTAGCAGAGAGTAACACTGACTCTCTTTCAAAAATAAATTCTAATCTGAGGCCAAGGCAGAAAGCAAAGTCCCCTTCTTTATGCACAGCACTCTCTCCCTTCCCCCTCCTCTACCATGCTGCTTTGCACAAAACCTTGCACAGCGTCTTCTCAAGACTTAATGGCTCATTATACACTAAGAAAAAAACATGGAAGACTGTGTAACAATGCCACCTGCTGAATCCTGCCACAATACCATAATTGTACTAATTGCTCAATTTAGTTTACTTATGTCCAGCAAAGAGAGCTTCTTTTTCTCCATTCCCTCTATCTAGTAGAGAGAAGGAAACTGATTCTAAGAGTTCTAGAAGGATTAATCATGTTTGGAACTTCTGTTCATATTTCTTGTTAAAATTCAAATGAAAAAAAAATCTACTGATATGGACATTCTTCAGGAAAAATTAATTTAAAGTCTGTAACTGAAATGAATTTAGTTTTGCAGCTTTCAAATAAATTTGGGGCATTTAATATCTTATGTAACCCAGGAACAATAATGGTACCTTTGTGTTTTTAGATATCTACTCTGTATTGGAGTGAGACAAATAATTGCAAAGAACAGCTGCAAATATTGCAGTTTGTTCACACACACAGTTTTCCGACAGTTATAAAGAAGTAGTATTCATGTGTCAGGCAGTCTGTGGATAGTTTGAAGAATATTGCTAAATACCCTCAACAAATTCTTCACTGTTGGTTGCTAATTTAGTTCTAGTTTCCATGGATTCTGTTGCACAGCTGAAGAGGAGCAGCCCTTGTCTATGAGAAGTAATTTCCTGCCCTGGTAGAGATGAAGTAGGCTGGAAATGATTCAGGTATAACAAAACCTTTCATAATGTGAGTATGTGACTCTGTCATTGCAAACTCTCTTAACCTTCAGAGTAGCAGAAATCTTAGAAAAATAGGGCTGTAAGGGACGGCAGGAGGTCATCTAACCCAGCCTCCTGCTCAACTCAGTACTTACCTAACCTGGGCTTTAAAAATTTTCAATGTGGGGACTAAACAACCACTTCTGGTAACCTGGTCCAATGCGTGCCTCCAGCAGGGGAAGGGGGGGCACCTTTAGGGACAGCAGGGAGCTGTGTGGCCCAGCCGATGGCACTGGGGCCGGTGCCCTTGCTCACAGGGGTGGGGTAGCTGGGAGACGCTGCAGGGCTGGAGGGAGCAGGGGAATGCGGGTCAGGAATGAGGGGCACTGGCAGGGCTGGGGCGGCTGTGGGTTGGGAGTGCAGGGCACTGGCAGCACCAGGGGGCTGCACACCGGGCATGAGGGGCACCAGCATGGCCCAGGAGGGCAGTGTACTATGGGTTAGGAGTGAGGCACACTGGCAGGACCAGCGGTCTGTGGGCTAGGAGTGAGGGGCAACAGAATGGGCAGGGGCAGGGCACTGGCATATCATTGCCCCACCAATCATCTCTCCCGCCACCCTTGTGTGACAGGTGTCCCTTTTTTTGGGACTGGAAATATAGTAACCCTAGACTTTGGTCCTATATATATTGTGGAGAATGAGGGAGGCTGTGGGAAGGAAGGTCACTTTGGTGACTTCACTGACATGAACAAATGTCAAGAACTCCAGGAGGGAGTTTATTGCTAGATGAATAGTGGTGGGTCAGGGCTTTAAAAGGAGAGAGAAATTCTTGGTCTGCTAAAGACTCTTCAGTGAAAAGCACCCCCCTTCCATTCATAGGAAACTAAACTACCTGGTTTCCAAGCCCCTGATTCCAACAACAGATTATTTGGGGCTTGAGAAGCCACTGTGGGGTATTCAACTGGTGGGCTGGAAGGATGGGGCAGATTAGGGAAACTGGGTGCACTGAATCCCATCCTATCTGTTCCTTACCCTTCTTTTCCATCATTTTGTGTTCCTGTGTGACCAGCTGCTACTCCTGCTAGTTCCTGCCTCTTGGCTCAGGAACCAGTTGGAGGAGATTTAGCCTGGAAAAGCGCAGGCTCAGGGGGGATCTGATGGCCACCTATAAGTTTATCGGGGTGACCATCAGTATCTGGGGGAACGTTTGTTCACCAGAGCACCCCAAGGGATGACGAGGTCGAACAGTTATAAACTACTGCAAGACCGTTTCAGGCTGGACATAAGGAAGAATTTCTTTACTGTCCGAGCCCCCAAGGTCTGGAATAGCCTGCCACCGGAGGTGGTTCAAGCACCTACATTGAACACCTTCAAGAGTAAATTGGATGCTTATGTTGCTGGGATCCTATGACCCCAGCTGACTTCCTGCCCTTCGGGCGGGGGGCTGGACTCGATGATCTTCCGAGGTCCCTTCCAGCCCTAATGTCTATGAAATCTATGAAATCATAGTTAAAGTTCTTCTTAACATCCATGGATAGATCTAGGATTGCAGCAAGAGGGTTGCAGATTTATGTGGCATGTATGCAGTGAGTTCTTTGACCTTACCTGCTGATCTCCACAATTGCCATAAGTTTTCTGAGCTCACCAGCTGATTGGCATGGGCTGTAGCCAAAGCTTCTACTTTCACACAGCTCTGGAGCCTGAAGGGTGAGTGCTACTGCTGTTTATGCTTCCTACCTTCCACCCCACCTCTCCCACTCCTCCTGCCTCCCCTGTTCAATTAATCAGCAGGGTAAAAGAGTAGAGGAGCAGCAGTTCATACCTTCTGGGCTTCAGAGCATCAGAACCCATGCAGATCACCTGGTGAGCCAGAGAGCCTATGGCATGTACAGAGTTCTGGCAGGAGGGGTGCTGACATGCCAATGAATCAGCTGAAAGGGGTGGGGGGCAACTGAGCCACCACAACCTCTTGGATCCGCCTCTGCTAATATCCAGCCTACATTTTCCTCATTGCAGCTTAAGGCTGTTGTTCCTTTAACCGTCCCCTGTAGCCACAAATAATAGTGCATCATCATCTGCTTTATAAACACCCTTCAGGTATTTGAAGACTGTCATCAAATCCCTTCTTAGTCTTCTCTTTTCCCAACTCTTAGCTCCCAGTTCTTCCAAACTTTTCTCCTATGTCATGTTTTCCAGACCACAATAAATTTTGCTGCTTTCTGCCAGATTCTTTTCAATTTGTCCACATCTTTCTTGAAGGGCAGTGTCCAGAGGCCTCACAAATGCCAAAAATAGCAAAAGAATCATTTCCCTGGACATGGAAGTGGCATACCTGTTAACAGCAGACTGGGTTGTATTAGCTTTTTCTTGCAGCAAGAACATGCCATTGACCCATTCAGCCACTTTCACCCCCAGGTCCTTTTCTACAGTACTGCAGCCAAGTCACTCATTCCCCAATTTATCCTTGTGATTGTTCTGTTCCACTGGAGGACTTTGCCTTTATCCTTACTGGATTTCATCTGATTAATTTCAAGTCATATTTCCATTTTCCCCAAGGTCATTCTGAATCCTAATCCTATCCTGCAAAGTGTTTGCAACCCCACCCATCTTGGTTTCTTATGCAAATATCCAAGCGTGCACTCAATTCCATCCTCCAAATCTTAAATGAAGATGCTAAATAATACCAGGCCCAGGAGAGACCCCTGGGGAATCTGCTTCTATATCGGTCCCCAATTAGACATCAAGCCATCGATGAACATTCATTGAGCATGAAGACCTAACTAGTTAAGTATCCACCTTACAGTACTTTTGCCTACATTTAATTTTCTTATCTTACTAATGAGAAGACACAGAATACTGATCTTGGCAGCTGCTCCCCTCTAACCTTAGATCTGACAAGTGGTATAAAACTCTCCCATTCTCCCTCTGACAGAATAGAACTTGCAGAATGCCCATCATCACAGAATGTAGGCACCATTCCAAAAATGGAGCAAGAAGGGTTGTTTGTTGTGCAATTGTTGTTTGCATTGTTTGAAAATAATCAATCAGCCCACTCTTGGCAATCACCTGCTTGGCAAGAGAAAGGCCCAGATACAAGTTTTGGGGCTGCTATTCATGTCAGTGTTAAGCTGACATGAAAGGACCTAACGAGTAAGAATGAGAACAGTACAAAACATTCAAACTGCCTCAAGTTTCTGAGCCACATGCAGGAGCTCTATTGTAGGGCTGTGTGAAACAGCACCGTTCTGATTCAACTTCCGTTTCGACGATTCGATGGAACAGTGTTTCGTTTCAAGTTTCATTTCCTTTCGAAAGCACTGTTCCATTTCATCAAAACTGTTTTGCTGTTTCTACACTATTTCGATGTTTCACCCCTAGGTTATTATGGGGAAACATAAAATACAGCAGGCAGGCAGATAGGGGGCTTGCTGGCACCCCCAGGAGGACTGTGGGGACTGTGCCAGAGTCCTCCCAGGGGTGTGAGCCCCCGATCTGCCCGCCAGATGAGAGAAGCCGAGTGCTGCCACCTGGGACCAGCACCTGCCTTGAGCCAGCTCCAGTACAGGGCTGGAGCAGATCAGCTTGTGCAGGGACCCACCGCCCCAATCCTACAGCTAGTTTTGGTAGGGGGTGGGGCAGATCAGCTCATGAGGGGACCTGCCCCCGCAATCCTGGGGCAGGGGAGGGTCCCTGAACCAGCTGATTTTGTCCAGGCCCGGCAGCCCTCCTGGGGGTGCAGGGAGCAGCAGGCAGATCAGGGGCCTGCTGGCACCCCCTGAGGGCTGCAGGGGCTGTGCCAGAGTCCTCCCAGGGGTGTGCGCCCCCGATCTGCCTGCCGGGTAACGAGCCAGGTGCTGCAGCCTGGGGCCAGCGGCAGGACCAATCTTCCCGGCTCTGGGTGTGGGCTGTCATCTGGCAGGCAGATCACGGCCCACACCCCCAGGAGGACTCCGGCACAGCCCCCACAGCCTTCCTGGAGATGCAGGCTAGCCCCTGAGCTGTCTGCCGGATGAGAGGAGCCGGATGCTGCCACCTGGGACCAGCGGCACCAGCAATCTTCCCGGTGCTGGTCCCAGACAGCAGCACCCGGCTTCTCTCATCTGGCAGACAGATCAGGGGCCTGTACCCCCAGGAGGACTCCAGCACAGCACCGGCGAGCCCCCAATCTGCCTGCCAGATGACAGGAGGTGGGTGCTGCCACCTGGGACTGGCGCTGAAGCCAGTAAGTCTGGTTTCAAAACTCGAAACTTTCTAAACGTTTTGAGTTCCCTTGTTTTGTTTCAAAACTGTTTTGAAGGCTTTTGTTTCATTTTGATTTCACTGTTTTGAGCTTGAAATGCATTGAAACAGCTTTGAAACAAAACACCAGGCGAAATTTTGCATAGCCCTACTCTATTGCTAATTCTAGCAACCTTTGCTGAAATCCATACTCCCTGCCAGGCTAGACTGTTCTAAGTAAAAGTTCCACACTTATCTCTAGATCAAGTTTTGAATGGTGAGTTAGGGGTAAGACTGTTCATACCCCAAGTAAGCACCATGGTACAGATCAAGCCTTTGAAGTACTGTATTATGTTTAGCTTCTACAACATGCCTTGTATCATTCTTCTAAAAATGTTCTACTATTATAGCTCTCCAGTGAAAAGACAGATGTTAACTACGTGGATTTTTCAGAGTGGATTACAACTGACTGGCATCTCTTTTGTATTTGTATGTTTTGTTGTTTCTTTTTAGAACAGGAAAAGTAGTCATGTGCTTTCAGGAGAAGACCTGGAATCAGAGGATCTATTCTCATCTGGCTCTGAATCTTGCACCACTAGACAGGGTTGGGGAATATTTGCATTCCATCCCCAGGAAATTTTTTTACTTTAGAAAAAAACTTTGTTTTTTCAAATAATAAAAATAGTGAAGGAAAAAAAAAGATGAAAACCCTTTTTAGTCACAAAGAGGAACAACTGATGAAAAATTTTAGACCTGCCTTCTTCAAAGATGTGACTTTAGCCAAGTCATTTTGCAAATCACTGGGGGCATCTACATGTTTATTAATGAGCAGTAGTTACTGCGCATTTAACTTAGTACTTGTATAATCCTAATACTACTGTGCTGTAGCATATTAGCATTGTTTTGTGCAGTGACGTACTACTGCACAGTATTATTAGACTACTGTGCTGTTAGTGTATTATGTAGACATATCCGGTGAGTCTTGTTTGTTAGTCTTTCTTTTACAGATGGGGGAAACTTCTGGCTCTATGTCCCCTGCCTGTGCCACACATTGCATTTAAGACATGACAATCCAGCTAATCACAATTTAAATTGTTGTCCGACCACACATCTAAGCAATTCATGGTATCTCAAAACACAGAATAAGCTACAAAAGATATTCCACAAAAAATGCATAATAACTTTGTGGCTGGTTGCTATGATGCCAATAATTGAACATGTGGCCATGTGTGCCCCTGCGGCTGGGAGCCTGGGGGATCCTGACAATAAAGTGTAGCGAGATCTGATGCTGGATCCCCCAACCACGCTTTGCAAGTGAGCCATGGCAGGAAGTGTGGTTGTGTGGATCATACATCAGATCTCATTGCACCTCTACCTGGATGTCTGGCAGTGCCTAAAATGCTTCAGGCTTTCTACAAAGAGAGCAACTTTGGAGTTAAACAATGTTTTAATTGTTACAGGTTAGCTTAAATGCTGACTGAACCCTCTATTTCTTTTTTCCTCATGGGAGAAAGGCATCTGATTGCTTATTATAGTTAGCGAGTATTGGTAAAGTAAAAAATATATGGGACCTGCTGAGGCATTCAATGGAGAAGGAGAGCATGAAGTAAACACTTGTCAAATGGAATTTGATCAGTTTGTGGAAGGGTTTGTCTGACCTGGTCGCCAGCCGCAGCAAGGGACTCGATGACCCCGTGTTGCTATGGGTCAGAATCCAGGCTCAGCTGCACTGATCCTCCATTGCCAAATCCCAATCTGAGCAGGACTCTGGACTCTACACTTCCTGCCCATCCCACCCTGCCAAGTCTCATTGCAAAAGAGCTAATGTGGAAAAAGCAAGACCTCTGACCCCTGCTCTCTCTATATTAACGTGGCATAATCACTTAGATTCCAGATGAGCATCTTCTCCTTCCTCTGCCTATAAGAGACAGGTAAGAGCAAATTCAGCCTGTGGTTTCCAGCTGTGTGAATTATACTAAATGGTATATATGGAACATCCAAAAGTCAGTAGAGCTAGGGGGCTATGTATACCCAATTTCCTCTGGCAAAGGTCTGATTTACTCAAGCTATTAGCTCTTTTCCCTATTTCCAAGGCAGTAATAGTCTATAAATTTGGGAGGATGAAATTCATCTACTAGGAACAGGAACCTACTAATGTGTTTCATTGCAGGTCCAAGGCAGGAGGAGACAGACCAAGGTGCAAATGGTATCTCAGGTCTGCAGGAGAAAATCTGGCCATAAGATTAAAAAGTAGTTCACTTGGTTTCCTTTCTATCTGTAAGCATTAGATAGCAGTTATCAGCTGCCTAGGTACCATTAAAGGAATAGCATCTAAGGTTAGGAAATGTATACTAACAGCAAGCAGTTGCTGGTACACTAATCATGAGCCTTGATTAGTAGCCATTTGGCACAAGTTTAGCAAACCTAGTCTTTTCAGGAGGTAGCCCAACCACCTTTCCTGCCATGAGATGCCTTAGTTTTAGTGACTTGTTCATATGTCCAGAGGTGATGTAACTTGACTACAGCGTTAATTTGCTCCAGTGTAAATTACTCTGTTAGGTCCAAATAGTTGAAAAAGTGTAGTTAACTTTAACCTTCTGGCTTTGACTCCTGTAATACTGGTTTTCCAAAGATCCTCTAGTAAGTATTGAGAGAGAAGAGACTGGATGAAAAGGAAGCAGTTCTAGTACTGCTTTGCTAACTGCAACAATGCTAATGTTTTTGTGCACTATTAATGCTGATTGCTAGCTGCATAAGCTTCTAGCAAATCCCAGGATAAACAGGACAGATGAAACCCTTCTGGATTTCTGCTCCCATCTTTTCCCTGTTGTAGAAACAAAAATGATTAGACCAGTCCATTGTTCCATTTCATTCAGTCTCCTATGTCTAATAACAGCAATAAGAAGGTACTATGTGAGAAGATGCAAGAACCCCTACAATATTACTTTTTAAACTTTATCTGTCTGTTTAGGTGGAAAGCTAATTGTTATCGTTACTCCCCATCAGGTTAGAAGTTTGCTTCTGTCTGGCAACATGACGATTTAGATCCTCTATAGGATAAATAATTTTTGGTTAAGCACCTCAAATGCTTTCCTTATCCATGCACCTTTAATATAGCAACTTAATAAAATAATACTGTATCATCATTTTGTATTGAATTAGCTTGACTATTTAATAGAAAAAGAAAAGAAAAAACAGAATGTTCATAGGAAGGAAAAAACCCTGCCTGCTACAAGTTAAGTGTGACATGTTGAATAGATATGCCACGATCAAAGGATTAACTTGTGCTTCCTGCAGGTTTCTGTACCTATTGCTCTGAACTTGTACTACAAACCATGCTTCTGTCCAGGGCAGTGGCTATAGCCCTTGTAATGCTTCTCAGCACCAGTTTCTCTGGTAAGTCTGACAAAAGCTCTTCAGTCTATCTGGGACATTCCTCAGCTTTATATGCATTTAACTTACTCTTACACAAGCCTATCCCAGCCACAAATGAAGGCAGAAACTTGAAACTTGGATTTTCACCATGACTGGCAGCATGAGTCCAATTTTGAGTGCATTGCACTTGAAAATCCCTGACACCTCTTGACTGATGGGTTTATCTTGGTACTAGTGCTCTGCCCAGTAGGTGCTACTGTCCACAGAGGTGCTTGAGCACTGGTGGTAGTGTGCTGTATCAGGTTCTGCTACACACCTCCAGGCTGTAGGTGCTACTAATACTACGTGCATGGGCTTTATTTTTGGAGGCTGGCCTCTGAATCACGGTGCACAGAAATTCTAGTGTGAGGCTCTGCGTCCCTGAATAGTTTCCACACAGTACCTTTCCAATGCAGACCTGTGAAGGACTTGGTGCCATTGATGAGAATGGTCATTAGAGGTGCTTAATATTCTTTTTCCCTTCTCCTCTCCAGAAGTGAGTGCGAAGACAATTGAAAAGAGACATGTCCGTCGTGACTGGCTGGTCATACCTGACACAATTGCATATTACATATATGAATCCGTGAACAAAGTGTCGCCTACGGTTGGGCAGTTCTTGGTAGATGCTGTTCGGATGCCAGTCATCGCTGAGATAAGGTATGAAATGGTTTCCTGAATTCTTTATTTGACTAGAGGTAGGAAAGGAAAGTAAGGAAACATGGTTACTCTCCAGAGACCAAGATCCTTGGAAGAACAGACCAAGCAACCTCTCACAGAGCAAAATACACATTCTTAATCCCATCCATCAAAGTATAATTCCTCCCTCTTGAATACTTACGGGTGATGATCCATAATCAGCTGTACTGGGCCTGTCTGGAATCACATGAACTGGTGCTGTCTGTTTTTAACTGTCTGAGAGAGGGAATCCCAGAGAGTAAATTAGGATGCATGATGGATTGATTCAGTTAGTAAATATTCCTCAGGCAATGGATGCTGGCAAGCAAGAGCCAGAAGTGCACTCACTTGAGAGGTACCATTCCATTCACAAGAAGTCCCCAGACCTATCCTGCCTTTTGAAGTGAGTCTTTTCAGGACCGCTGTAGAGCTCTACATTCACACTATTAAGCTAAGCTGTCAGGCCAAATTAGCTTTATAGGCCAAGACAAGGGAACAGCAGCCTTTTGACTACTGAAAATGAGAGGTTTCCACGCTCATCTGCATACCTTGCTAATACATCATTGTCTCCTGCAGGAACCTTTTGATGAAGGAAACTGCTAAAATCACTGTGATGGCTGAACAACTGGTGGAAAAAATAAAGGGTGTGTGGAAGAATGGGGAAGCCTAAGTAGCGAGATCAAGACAAGTCACAGCCTCTGGATGTGTAGCCAGTTTTCGACAGTGTCCTCTCTCCCTATGGACTGAGATCCCTTGTGAGCAGAATATTCCTCATATTCCACAATATTGCCACTAGAGGGGGTGGAAGCTTTAAAGACTAGGGAACCCATAACCTTGAAGAAAAAAATGTGGTACTAAAACAGAGCTGCAAGTAGCTGTATTTCTGTAGCTGTTTAGGAAGCCAATTTCTCCTTTAACAGTATAACCCTTTCTAATAAAACTTTGATTGCATTACAGTTCCTTCTGTTTCCTCCTTTGCATTCAATATTATACAACCACTGTCCACTTAAGCATCCTGTTCTGTGGAGAGAACTGATATGATACAAAGGAAGAGGGATGATAAATATGTTCTCAGTGATATGGAGGATCTCCCAGGTGAGCAAAACCAAGCTCAAGAACTACTCCTTTCTTCCATAGCATCCACATGAATGTAACATCTCAACCACCTGCCCCAACACATGTGTTCTTTGGCATCTGCAACAGTCCACAGACCTACAGATGCTTCTGACACTAAGTACTACAGATTTTAGCACCTGCTGGGTTCCCAGTTACTGCATCTAACTGCATCTACATCTAATTGAAACTAATACAGTCTGGCACCTGTAAAACATTTTCCATTGGAAGATACTGACTAATGTAGAAAAGCAAATGCGTATAAACAGTCTGTGCATAAATCTAGGCTGGGAATCGGAGGGTTTCTAATTATCATTGCAGCAAGGTTCTGCAACAGCCTTTCAACAGGAGTCAAAAGCTCTCCTGAGCCTAACAACCTGTGGGGCTGGGTGGGTAAGGCGCATGTTTTTGTCTCCAGTGGCACACAAGGAGGTGAGATGGGAATTGGGAACCATCTTGTCTGTCTGCTTCTGACACCCCACCCTGAATGACCAGGTCTGCTGTGCACAGTCTTTGGCACAAATCCTGAGCAAGGCTTCGACTTCCTGTTTTGAGAGTGGCAGTGAGCTGCCTTAGCTGCCCTTTCTTTCCACTGCACCCCTCCTGTCAAAATAAGGTGGGTGAAAAAAAATTAGCTTTAAGATGGAGCTTGATAGGTTTATGAATGGGATTTTATGATGCAGTTGCCTGAAACAGCAAGGACTTATGGTCCAAAAGGTCCTTTCTACTCCTCATCCCAACCCTCTCCCAGGCTGGGTAAGGAAATCTCTATCTTACAGTTATGTAAACAGAGGCGTAGAAAGTACGTGATTTGTGCATTATCACACTAGGAGTTTGGGGCAGAAACTAAAGTAGGTGGCTGGGAAGTGGGGGGTGGGGGTAAGGCCTTCTTACTCCTCAAGACAGGAAGATCCTTGCTTGGACTGTCAAAAAAAAATCGGTCTTCCTATTGTGAAGCAAGCATTAGCTCTGCACTGGTGCTTGAAACTAGTTTTGTGGAGCCAAAAACAAGGTCACTGGAATAAGTCAGTTCTTGACCACAGCCCTGTAAATTGCCTCACCTATTTCTCTGCCTTGGATCCTGATACTGCTGTCTTGACAACCTCTTTTGTGGACTTCTTGGTTGCTACTGGTTTGGTCATGTGCTTTTTGTGTTTCCTTTCTTGTGCACACATGTACAAACACACCTCTGTACCTCCTTCTATGTAGAAGAATGAGCTGAGCAGAGTGCAATATGAGCTGATGAGGGAGTTTACCACATGAAAAATAAAGCAGCTATTTCCGTTATAAAAACAATTTCCTACCTGCACGCCACTCCTTGTGTTTGACAGCCTGCCATTTTGCTCTTTCCTTCTCTCTCCCCTCTCACTGTATTCTAAGTCCATCCCTCTTACTGAGGCAGACAAGGTTCCTTGGGTGAATTTTGATACCTTTTATTAGACCAACCCAAATGGTTGGAGAATAGTTATTAAGCAAGCTTTCAGGTTCAAAAACCCTTCGTCGGGCTAAGGAAGCTTCAGCAGTTGGTGTGTGCTCTTACTGAGTCATTCAAGGAGCTAGGTTATTTCTCCAGCTGTACTTATCTTCCAATTATCTTGCATAAAAAAATGAATTTATGCTTAATAAGGCTGGGAGTCTGGGGTTGGCAGAAAATAGCCTGTATGGCACATGGTATCTCATAATGCTGATTGTCCTATCTGTTTCAAAATGGATGATTTTTGGGTTGCTCTTTTGAATACATGTATATCTATTTATGAAGACACTGTTTTTGAAGTACTGGTAGTTTACTGCAACTAGTTGCTGTTGGGTTTCTCTTCTCTCTCACTTGATGGTTGTAGGAAGCAAAGAACACACTTCCAATATGAATTTTCAGAGTAATAATCTGTGTTAAAATCTGCAACATTTTGGATGCTGATGAATACTTACTAGAAGTCCTTCCAATCTTCTTCAATAATATACCCATTCTGGATTTTACCAATCTAAGTGATGACCAGTTATTTCTGATATGTTAGCCTATGGAGAAATATGAATGAGATGAAGGTTCTTTGTATCTGCATCTGTTGAATTCCCTACTCTTTTTTTTTTTTCCACTGGTGCCTGCATGTGTGTGTTTAATGGTATTGGAAAAGGTTTTTTGTAATTTGCCAATCTAGCGTAATCTACAAGAAGAAAGAATGTGAATGCCTCTTTCCTCTACCCTTCTGCCTGGCTCCACTAATTCAGCTCATCTGTTTGAAAAAAAAAATTAAAAAATCTGGAAAGAATGAAGAGACGGCAGAGTTGGAACTGGGGCAAAGCAACAGTGAGCATCTGATTCCAAGCTGAAACAGCATCTTGTGATCCAGTGGAAAAGCATAGAAAATGAGAGTGGGGCAAGGCATTGGTATATTTTACTCCCACAGATTCACCATTTGACTTTGGACGTGCCACTTTACCTCTTTAGCATCTGTCTGCATCTGTGAAATGGAAAGGGAGAAACATTTCCCTGACTTTTTTTTCCCCTGATTCAAATAATTTCTGCTAAGGTACTTTGAGAGCCTCTGACAGAGAGGGCTGTCAGAAAAAAATATTACAACTTTAGTGATACTTGCGTTTTGAGTAATAATCACCAGTTTGTGGTTGAGTTATTTCAACAATATCCCTGAACTAAAATTTTAAAAAACATTGACTTTTTTTAGATGAATTATGTAGTGTGTGCTCACAATTTCTGAAATGTCTTCTTTATGTTAAAGTATTCACCAAATAGTAGGATGCATCGTTTTCAGAATCATTTGCAAACTGTCCAAGAGTGGCTGATTTTGGACTCTGTTTTGGCATAGGACAGTTCACACAACGTAGTTTCAATGACTGAAATCTTTCAAAGGATAAAGATTAACAGATAATGAATAAAGTACACACAACCCTTATTTTTATAATAAGTAGTTCCAAAAATGTATCTGGCCTCAAATAAGCTGCAACTTTATTTCAAGTCTTTTTTTGCAAAAAGATAAATTATGGAAAAAAAAGGAAAACCCATTAGGAAAACAATCAGAACTTAAGTTACTATGCTCAGTTAATTGCATCAAAAGCCAATCTCCTTTTTTAAAACATTTGTGTGTTTTAATAGACAATATTAAAACATTTTTATTAAAAAGTTATAAAAATGCAGTTACTGAAAACCCAGGTGTTAATAAATGTGTTTCAACCAATAAAATATTTCAAGTAATTATTACCAAAAATATTACAGGCTGAAAAAAAATAATGAGAATTAGTTGGGGGGAAAAGATTCACAAAGAAACTATTACTGTAAACAAACTATAAGTGGCTTTAAATAGGACCCGAAAGCTGTTTTTGTTATTTGATTAGTTCAAGCTGTTAGCAACCCACAGCCTTGTTTTTTTTTTTTTTTTGGGGGGGGGGGGGTTGGTTTTGGGTTTTGTTTGTTTGTTTGTTTGTTTTTTTGTTTTGTTTTGTTTTTTGGTTAGAAGGTAGCTGTTTACACAACACAGCTGAAATAAGTTAATTTAATTACTTAGGTGGTTTAGACCTTGGTTTCTTGCAGGGTTTGGTCGCAACCCCCTGAAAGACAGAATGGTGTTGCAGCCAGGTGAAGAAGGGCGCTTTGTACCTCAGAGCTTGTCTAAATCTCTCCCAACTGTACAGCTGGTCCAATAACAGGTATCACTAACAAATTTCCCTGTATCCTGAAGAAAGAAGGCATGGGGAGAGGGAATTAATATGGGCCTTGGGTCAAGACCCTTTAGCCTGCAGGTCTGGCTCCTGTTCCAGTCTCCACCCAAATTCATTGGGGAAATTCTGGGTGACTTGAAGCACTGGAACTTAAACCTTTTCAGACTGACTTATTTGACAAAAGGGGCTAACATGGGTTTGACAACCATAGAACAATGGCTGCCCCCCTGTTACTGGGTGGGGGGTGGCTATTGGGTATATGTCAATTGATTTTGGGGGATGACTGAAGAGAAAACAGGGATGGTAGTGAGGTCATAGGTTCAAAGCGAGTGTACCAAGCACCTCTGTTCTCAGTGGTGACAGATGACAGAACAAGGAGCAATGGTCTCAACTTGCAGCAAGGGAGGTTTATGTTGGATATTAGAAAAAACTCTCTCACTAAGAGGGTGGTGATGCACTGGAACAGGTTACCTAGAGAGGTGGTGGAGTCTCCATCCCTGAAGGTTTTTAAGGCCTGACTTGACAAAGCCTTGGCTGGAAAGATCTAGTTGGGGATGGTCCTGCTTTGAGCAGGGGTTTGGACTAGATGACCTCCTGAGGTCCCTTTCGACCCTCATTTTCTATGATTCTATGAACGTCCAGGGAAGGGCTTTTCTGGTGCATATTCAAAGGGGCAAACCAATTACATCAAGAAAGTCACTTGCTCATTTTGTACGATTCTGTGATTTTCTATGACACCGAGCAGAGTGCACTGGACAATGCCCACAGACTGGAGGCAACCACCCCTCTACAGACTGGAAACAGCCCTCTGCAGACTTAAGCCCCCCTCAGACAAGACCAGCTCTTAAGTTGGGGCTTGTTTCTTGCCTACAGAGAAACCCGAGAGCAGTTCTTCTGTTGCCAGGAGCTCAGAAAGGCCCACAGCAGGGCAGAAGGCTTTTAGCCCTCTGGCTCCCAAGAGCACACCCCAACTGCAGAAGAAACTTCCTCAGCCTGAAGAAGGGTTGTATTTTTTAAAACCCAAAAGTTTTCTTAAAATTCCCCCCCCCCCCCCAACTATTTAAGTTGGCCTAATAAAAGATCTCAGATGCACCCAGAGAGCATCTACTGGTCTACTGGAAAGCTCTGCCTTCCCCTTGCCAATTGTGGTGGGAGCCTAGCCTAGAATGGCGCTCCAGGGTCTCTGCCGGAGAACCCCCGCGGGAAGGGGGTGGCATGGCGTGTGGACACGCCAGGTGCTCCGCAGCCCCTCTCCAGGGGGCTGGCCCACCTTGCCTCCCATCGGCTGGCTCGGTCTCCCCGGGCCGGGCTCGCGTGCGCCGGCCGGGCGCCGGGAGGCAGGAATCAGTCAGCGCGGGCAGCGCTGAGTCAGAGCGCGCCCCGCCGCCGCACGCGATGCCTTGCCGGCCTCCCCGCTCCCCGGCCCCGCTCGGCTCCTCACAGAGCCAGCAGCAGCCCGCGCCGGGGATGGCCGCACTCCCAGCCCCAGGTAGGACTGCGAGCCCGCTGCCCCGCCGCTGCTAGGGGGTTGCAGCGCCCAGCCCCGCTGACAGCTCGCCCGCCACGGCGGAAGGGGCCTGCTCAGGAGGGCAGGCGGGAGTCCGACGCCCCTGCTCCAAGCAGGACCGGGGCTTCTGTCAGCCCTCATTGCTCACTACCTGTTGCTGAGCTTGGAAAAATTGATGGGGAGGGAGGAATAGGGAATAAGGAACCCAATTCAGTTTCCCTGAGTGGGGGGAGCAGCCTCCTCCCCTGCCCCTGAGCTCCTGGCTGGAGGCTCCCCTGGGAGCCCTGCGCCAGATCCACTTTCTCCTTTACATCCCTCCTTCCCACTCCTGCTCCTTGCCCAGGCTCCTCCTGGTGCAGATTGGGTGGGAACCGGGATTTTGCCCCCATATTGGGCCAGGGCCTGTCATCCTTCACAGTCAGGGTGCCCAGACTGTGGAATAAGCTCTCTCCAGAGGTGGTGCAGTCGCCTACCCTGGAGATCTTCAAGAGGAGACTGGAAGCTCACCTTGCTGGGGTCACTTGACCCCAGTTGTCTATTCCTGCCTAGTGCAGGGAGACTGGAAGGCACCATGAGCTACAAGGTCCCTTCCAGCCCCTGACAGTCTATGAATCCTTCCTTCTCACCACTGTTCCAGCCCCCAGGCAGGGTTGGCCGCAGACCGCAGGGGGCTTCCCGTTGACAGGGGGCTGCCAAAAGCTGGGGTGATGCAGGCAGCTCATGGGGTGCCACCTGGGGCAAGGGGGATAAAGTGGCTTTTTGGCTGGAGCTAACAACTTGCCTGCCTTACACCAAACAAGTCTGCAGGTCCTGCATGTACCCTATACACCCTGGGGTTTGGAGGATGGGTGCTAGAAGAGCAACTGGGCTGGAAAGAACAGGGCAGGGAGTTAGTTTAATCCTTAAAGGAGTGTTGCCCACAAAGCCAAATCATATGGAGGGAGTGGATTAGGTTAGACCCTCTGTAGCACATGCAGGCTTTGTTTGGAGTAGGGCGGGTAAGCTGTTAGCTCGCAGCTGGACTAGGAAGAGCAAGGTAGGAAGTTAGTCTTATCCTTAAAGGATTTCTGTCCACAAAGGCAAACCCTAGGACAGGGGTGGATTAGACCCTATACAACACTCTGAGACTTAGTTTGGAGCAGGGTGAGTAAATTGTTAGCTGGCATAGTCAGTTGAAACCCTGTGGGAAGCATTATCTT
>NW_005841947.1:739438-775521 GCF_000455745.1 Alligator sinensis
GAAGACAGTGCTTGGTAAAACCTCTGAACTTAGTGTTATTCAGTTGATAGTACCCGACTGTGGCATCCATATTTTCTATCCTCATTTCTTTTCTTTTAGAGAATGTGAAGTTCCCTCCAGAAGCCATCTCAGAGAAATCCCAAAATTTAAGATGGCACATGCAAATTTAAATCTGTCCCCTTCTACGTATGCCTTCTGATGCAGTCTTTAATTGTTAAGTCCCACACCACTACTCAAAGAATGTAACACACTGTGTTTCCTACAACACTAGATATACATCTATCCATATCTGGCACCTGTCTGGCATCTTGTGGCAGAATGCATTACTCGGGGTGTGCCAGGAAAAGAGAGTCCAAGAAAAGGATTCATGTGAAAAATACCATTGCTGCATCACTTGCTAAAGATGTTAATAAGTGAATGGAGCAGTATGAGTGTGGTGGCATTTCAATGTCACCTAAGACTGTAGTTACTTTATCTGCAAAGATGCTTCACCCCTCTTTCCCACCTTGAATTATAACTGGGAGTTCCTCCTGTGTCTCCATGTGCAGATGAATTAGTTTCATAGGTAACTGCTTCCATTACTAAACTCTACCTCAAGAGAGCTGGGCTGGAGGTTAAAGAGAAAATGTACTTTACATGGCTGTTGAGAAATTATTGAAACAGTTGCTTTAGGGAGAAGAGAAATTAACTCTTAAAAAAACTCTAAGAGCTGGAGTGCCCTTTGCCCTTGGGCAGTGAAGGAATTAATTAATTTCCTAATATTTTTTCTATGTTGGTAGTGGATAAACTGTACCCTCCTAAATAGCCCATACAAAAAGATGCGTTCAGAACTGGGTCTTCTTAATTTTGCTTAAATTTAATGTTTAGGACCTCTTGAGGATGTAAAGGGTTGCAGAGTACTAGGATACAGGGTACAGCCGTTTAAGCCATGAGCCGCTTGTTATTCTTGGTTCTGTAATTCAGCATAATCCTGAAGTAGTTTAAAAAAAAAAATCTTTCTTATTATAAGGCCAAATCTGAGGTTCCTTTACAGTTTTATTTAGTCTTTTGTCAAGAGAATGCACCAGTGTAAGAAATGAGTTCATAAACTATCTATCGTAGGGTTCTTCTAAACTGTTATGCATCGCAATTGTGTCTGTCTGAGCCCCTTCCACTAAATCAATAGCAAAGTCTCAATGAAGTGTCTGTCTGAGCACCTTCCACTAAATCAATAGCAAAGTCTCAATGTGACTTTCTGGAGTTTCTTGTGCTTCTCCCTTGAGGGGGTCAGGGAGGGTGAGGAGGGGGTCAAAACTCTATTTGGGTTAAGTATTTTTTTATAGCTGGTTTTATAGAGTGTTTTATTCCTTTAATCTTTTTTTTCGAGGAAGGACAAGGGTGTTTTAGATGTAAAATCAGGTGTCATCATTAAGATAAGAATACGGGCTCAATAAAAGATGGAATCCAATTTTACAAATACACTTATCAGAGCTTCTTGAATAGAGAAAATAATTCTACTTTGGATCACCAGGTTATTATTTCTCCCAAATAAAAGGATCATCAAGATAGCACAAAAACAATCCCTTTTATATATTTTCCTAGCAGATCAAGCCAGGCACACTTTGAGCAAAGCAAGAGTCCATTCTCTGATAGCCATCGTTGAAGCAACAAGTCATACACAAGTGTTTTGCCTGACGTGTTTATATGCACACAAACATATGTCAAAGTATCATCACAATAGCTCAAAAATAATCCCTTGTATATATAAAGGAAACAAGACTTTTGTGCTATCTTGATGATTTGTCCTTTAATATATTTTAAAAACAATGTTTCATGAAAAACCTTTGAGTATGACTTGTTTCAATGATGGCTATCAGAGGACAGACTCACACTTTGCTTTTAGCAAGTGTGCCTGGCTTTATCTGCTAAGAAAATGCCAGTGTTGTAAACAGGATATAAAATGCCAAATAACTTCATTATCCATAAGAAAGATCTTTCTACCACTTAAATTCTATCCATTTTCTTTTAATTAATAATGTTCAGATTTTTAAAACGCTTCACTCAAATTATTTCCTCCAGTCTGTCCTGTTAGTTATCGATTGCTTGTCTATATTTAAAATGGAGGGTGGTTTTGAGAGTTATGTTTTTTGGGAGGTCTTTTTTAAACCCCTGTTTTAACATGACAATTAGTACAGACCTTTGTCAACTCTAGTTAACTGGAATTTGATTAAATAAAGAAAGCTAACAAGTTGTAAAAGCTAATCCCTGGTTCCACAAGGGCTTGTTCCAGGACACAACAGAGTTTACACAGACTAAGGAGCAAACCACAAAGTTTTGTATCCTGGAAGAAATGTTTGTGGAGTGTCTAGACTGGCATTTAGAATACTTTGATTAATTTGAGTTAGTTGAAAGTCCAGTATTGCTAATATTTGTTCATAAATGTTTCTAAAACTTCCTTAGCTCAGTCTTTTTTTTAAATGAATGTTTCTTGCTTTTGTGGAGGGAGAGAAAAGCTTGGAAGTGCAACTTAAGCATAAACCTAAAAGTTCAAAAGCCAGAAAGCAAATAAAACCTCAATTATAATTATTTGAGAGTTCATGATTATAATTCAATTTTATGATTGGGGGAGTGAGGTGATTATTAGATGCTCAGATCAGAGATACTGCACTCACATAACTCCACATTAAAGCATAAGTGAAAACACTTTTCTGGGTGTAGTATGATTGAAAGGAAAATACTAAATATTGTTGCTTGTCGCCTTTTGCCTGGGAAAGACTCTGGCCATAGCAGTAATCTATAGCACTCTAGCACCCACACTTTATGGTTCAAACTCATCTGTTTCTCTTCCCCCTCTACCCACCATATCCCCATTTCTGCTTTTCACGCAATAAACAACACCTTGTTCATCTTATGCAAGAAATCTTTAGTTAATTTTTTATAGCAATGTTGCCACTCCCTGGTTGCATCTAGCTCAAGACAAATGACAGCTGCTTTTTGTTTTCTTGCAAGACTGAAAGTAAATATTCTAGTGTGTGCTCTGTAGCACAGATCCTGTTTCCTTTCTAATCTTCCTTTTTCAGTTCTTCAGAACTGTCTCAGACGCTTTCATTTCATGCCAGGCTTTGGGCTTAAAGGTGGAGTTTTATTTTTGAAGGGTAGAACAAATGTATCCTTTTTCAGGTTCTCCCCACTGAAAGTTTCTATCTGATTGTTCTATAGTGGAACAAAGAATAAACCCTTCCCTTTTCCTAAAAGTGGAAGAGTATTTGACCTTCCAAACCGGGGAGCCCCACAACTGAAGGTGTGAACATTAAGTAGGCCTGTCTTCTAAATTAGCTTGCTCTGGTAAGTACCTATTACGAAGAAGTGGAAGTATGAGCCTCAAAGCAGGCTGGAGACCCAAGTTTGGCAGAAGTCAGGGTAGAGATATACCTTATAGACTAACTAAAACAAAGATACCTAATCTTTCTTGAGCTCTGAGTCCCAAGAAGACCTATATATTATGTGCTTGCAGGCCCTGCTGCTGCATTTTCATATTACCTTTGCTAGCTAGATTGAATCTAGCAGGGAAATGATTACCTGAGTGATTACAGTCACTCCTAATTGCACTAGAGACATACCCATAGTGGATCTTAAGTTCTTCAGTTGAACCAAGGCCATTTGCCACCAAGGAGGCCACCTGTGCCTTAGTGCTATGGTCTGTTTTCTTCTGATGTTATCAGCCTCCAAGGGAATGCTGTGCTACCACAAGTTCCCTCTGTGACCTACTTCCTTTCTAATTAGGGGAAAAATAACCAACAGTTATTTCTTTCTTTCCCCCTGACTAGAGGGGCCCAGAACAGGGTGAGTGACGTATCACTATGGATCCAGAGGTGTAAATTTGAGCCATGGACTAGTCATATCAAAGGCTGCCTCCAGTCAATGCAGTTGTAAGTGTTGTATGATCATTCCAGCTCTGGAGCAAAGTCATCTAGGTGTGATGCAACATCTCTCCCTTGTGTGTGACCCCTAGGCTGAGGCAGGCCTTTGACCTTTTCCCTTGATTGATCACATTCCTCTCAAGAAAAAAAGCTAAGATGCTGCCTCACATTGCATCCCACATGCCTTTCATCAAAGTGGGAAGGGAACCATATCCTGATCATTAAGTCTGTGCAGCATTCTTGAACCGTTTTGAGAGAAAAGCAGTGGCTAAGTTCGGTATGGTCTTTCTTAGATTTCCCCTTTTTCTGCAGACTACATCTGTACTTTCCACATTTTCAACCCTGTGTCCTGGCTGTCTGACTCAGGCTCAAAAGTTGTGTGTATGTGTCATACACACACAGACACATACACATACACACACATGCAGCTTTTGAGTCTGAATATATAAATTGTGCATATATAAATATTATATAGATCTAGAAGCTTTATGTATACGTATACACTTAGCCACCTCCACCTCCCAGGCCAGAGGGAATGGCAGGGATGGAGTGGGATAGCGGAGTGCCGCCATGATGGTGGGGACGGAGCAGGGGGGCAAGGCCATCCCCTGTGTCCCCACCATCATGGTGCTCCACCATGCCAGTCCATCTCCTCCGTCCACCTCCGCCAGGAACAGAGCATCATCATGACAGGGGACGTAGCTGGCCAGTGCCACTGCCGCCTCCAAGGAGCTGGGCTGGGGGGAGGTGGGGGCAAGGCCAGTAGCGCAATTAAGGATATACCACTCCCATTGACTTCTCTGGAAGCAGCATTTTGCCCACTGACTTCAACAGTTTCCGTGAGTGAAAGTAGAGGTAAAGGTAATGTAAGAATCCATAATTTCTAGTAACTGGACATGAAACTGGAATAAAGAGCAGACACAGAAGATCACAATCTCCCTTTCATGTACTTCCAAGTGTCTCAGCAGTTTCACGTAGCAATGACATGGAGCTGGGCTACAAAGTGACTAAGTGCACAAGGCCTCCAGCCTGTGCTTTCAATTGCTCTGATAGAGCCCTGACTGTTAGAGGCTGTTTGTCCATGAGAGAAGGAATTGTCCAGGAACATTTTTGTCCCTCTTGCTTATCAGAAAGACCCAGATTAAGTCATCTCTCATTTGGTAATTGCCTTAGAATATTTTCTCTTTCTGAGTGCTAGCCTGATTCATCAGATGTTTGCTGTTAATGTATTTGGCTTTTTGCCTTTTAAAATTGTTCAACTTTCTATATCAGAGCATGGGTTTAGGTTGTAGCCATGTTGGTCTAAGGACATAGGCAGACAAGGTTCCTTGGGTGAATTTGATATCTTTTATTAGACCAACCCAAATGGTTGGAGAATAGTTATTAAGCAAGCTTTCGGGTTCAAAAACCCTTCGTCAGGCTAAGGAAGTTTCAGCAGTTGGTGTGTGCTCTTCCTGGATGGAATGAAAAGTAAACAAGCCAGGGGCTGGGCTGGGCTGGGGAGTCAGTTGCCAGGCAGATTATAATGTATCATTTGATAATCATTTGATACATTATAATCTGCCTGGCAACTGTGTTGTGCAGTAGTGGGAGAGGGAGCATCCATGCGGGATCTTTTCAGCAGTGTGGCAGGGTGCATACAGGCACATAATACAGTAGGGGGAGGTGTGGGTGCATGGTGCATTGGGGGCATCCATGTGGCGTGCAGCCTGGAGGCCCATGATCCCTACTGGTGTGGTCTGTGAGTCATGATTCCCCTGCTAGTGTGGTCTGTGAGGCATATGATCCCCAGTCACTTAGAAGTTGGACAGCCTCACTGTAGAGTACTTGAGTGTTTTCTCTTGTCTCACGAAAATGATTCAGTGGTTTGTGAGGGTGTAGGTAGATGTTTGTGTGGTTCTGTTGGAGTGGGGAGGACTGAGTGGCAGGGAAGATGGGCATTGAGGGTAATCATGTGGTTGGTTATGCAGTTTTTTAAATCCACATACAGGAGAAAATTGGGTGTGCTGTTAAGCAGTTGCATGTGACTGTATGGCAAATGCCCTGAGTGCATCCTGGCTGCAAATATTGCACTTTCTTTCTAAATCTTGCTTCACGGACAAAACAATTTGTTTTCTACCAGTGCTACAGGGATTGGACTGAAATTAAAACCACTGACCCAGTTTAATTCTTTTACTCACCAGGGTGCCACACAGTTTCACAATTTGGTTTACCTTTGCCTCAGACTGAGGGGAAAAAACAAAAGGGCATCCCTTGTGTAACCACAGATTTTATATCATTAACTAGCTAATTGCCCGTCAGGAATGATGGGGGTGGGGAGTGGGGACAGAGCGCCACTGCAGTTTCCCAGGAGTTGGGGGGGAGCTTGCCCTGCCACCCCCTCTGCCCCCCTCGGCCAGCACCCTGTGCTGCTGCCACCTCCAGGGAGTGGCGGGGGGTGGGGGGGTGGGGAGGAGGGAAGAAAGAGGCCAGCAGTGCTGGTCTTGCCCTCCCGCTCCATCCCCTCCATCCCTGCCGTCACGGTGGTGCTCCGCCATGCCGCCACCTCCTGTCCGGGATGCTGTTGGAGCACTCTGATTGGTTGTTTC
Source organism: Alligator sinensis (assembly GCF_000455745.1). Taxonomy (NCBI): domain Eukaryota; kingdom Metazoa; phylum Chordata; order Crocodylia; family Alligatoridae; genus Alligator; species Alligator sinensis. The sequence continues at coordinate 745,926 of NW_005841947.1, forward strand.
AGTAACCAATCAGACTGCTCCAAGAGTGTTACAGACAGACAGACAGACAGCCAGAAGGACTAAGCCCTTTATTATATTAGAATTAAAATATTGACCAAATTGTTTTTATTGGAAGAAGAAAGTACATCATATTTTCAGGGGTTGGATGCTTCTTTTTTATAGATGCCCCATTTCAGATATCTTTCAAGGACCTGACCTTCAGAGAGTGCATACTCAGCACTTTCTGAAAGTCACTTCCTTCTCAGAGATGTCAGCCTCAATGCTCAGAAACTGAGACATTTGAAATCATTAGTTGCTACTAGAAAATCTCAGTTTTGCACCCCCCCTCCATACCAAAGAGCAATTCAGGTTTAAAACATAGGAACATAAGACTGAAACAGGCCCCCTGGGTCATTGAATCCTGTCCTGTGCATTCACAAGCAATCATTAATTGAAAGAGTCCCCAAAATAACTGCTTCAAACTTTCTGTGTTGGGTATTGGGGAACATGAAACACAAAAAACACTCTATGTGCTGCAGAGGAAGCAGGGGAGATGAGGGCACTGCCAATGCCCTGCCATTGTGAAGACAGAAACGTTCTTTGTTCACTTGGCTTCTAAGCTATTTTACTGGGATGCCTCTCATACAATCCCAGACATTTTAGGACATATGGAAAGTAGCTGAGTCCAATAAGGAGTAGTGACAGGAGCTGTTGGCTCCAAGTCTTCTCTGTAACCTGTTTTTTTTTCCTTGAAATGTGAGATTGTGATGATTAATAAGCAAAAGGTGCAGTTGCTGCCTTTGGAGCCTTTACAATCTATGGCAAGCAAGACTGAAAGATGAGAGAGAAGGAGAAATCCTACAGTTAACATTAAAACAAATATCAGCACTTTCAAGTGGCTCTCTGTTTGGCTAAGCTGTTTGGCCACTGTTAATGGGCAGTTTCTTATAGGCATCCAGGTAGAAATTGGTCCTCCTCTTAGTTATTACTTCTAGGAGCCAATACTGTTTGAGGCTCCTTGTTCTTCCTATTCCTTTTTCTTTGTGCCTTTCTGCACTCTTGTTCTCTATTTGTTATAAATTCCTACTATTTACATGGGATTTACACAGTAGTTTAAGGGAAATTGGTGTCTAAAACCCTTTGACTTTCATTGAGATTTGGGTGCCCCATTCCTTTAGTCTTCTGTGAAAAGATCTGTGTATCTCTGTGTTGATTTGTGCTTCTGTTGGCGAGATAATGTCATTATATTATGATGTCTGCACTGAAAAAAGTGGTAGGCACTGTAGTTGCTATTGAACCTGAAATGGTGATTACAGGGTGCATCTACACATCACCATATGGTGATGTTGCTATGGCACCATGCTTTAGTACTTCCTTTTGGAAGTACTAAAGGATGGTGCAGTACGGGCTGTTACTGTGCCATGTGCATGGCGCACGGCCAGATTTGCCAGCTGCGTCACCATAGCGTGCCATACAATGAGGTGGTAGGTCACTGCATTGCCATAGGACGTTGTGTAGATGCGCCCACAGTGTACTAACTAGATACTCTTTGGGTGTGTCTACATGTGAAATTAACATGCATGAATAAACTCTGGTGCTTATTCCTCCAGAGTTTATTGCTTTCAGGTGCCACTTCTTCATGTGTGCCCAGAACCACAGCAGGTTGGAGCAGCCCCTGTTGGCAGGTGGCCCAGTGGGTCAGCCTGCCAGCCCAGGGCTGCTCCCCCTGGCCCAGTGTGCAGCAGAGGGGCTGGCTGGAGCACAAGGTTGCTCCAGTGCAGAGCTAGTCGGCATGCACTGAAGCACCTTTTTGCCCCAGCCAGCTGGGGTAGTGTCTAAACATGGGCCACTGTGGAGTAAGAAAATTCACAGCAGGATAGAACTGGTATTTACAAGTACTATTCTGCTGCAGAATAAACGAATTTACTCCAGTTTAAAAGGAGCACATGTGTAGATGCTCAATGTTTACTGTGCAGCTAATTAGTCTACTGCACAGTAAACAGCTCATGTGGATGTGCCCTGTGATAATGATTATGATGCTATTGGAGCTAATAAAGGATAGTTTCTACTCCCCCCTCCCCTTTAAGTTTGATACCTGTTTATATGATAATTGCTTTGGGATCCATTACATGAGCTAGTATGAGTTAGGGTTTGGGGTTTTTTTTTCCACTTGTGATAAATATTGAGTGTAAGATTAGCTCTGTTCCTTGCTCACAAACCATTTTTTTTTAAATATGTGATATTCCTGAGTATTCAGTGAATGCTTTTATGCAAGTGAATTTTGCTTCATGGGCTGGTGCAAACTGTTTGCTTTGATGATATGGTAATCTACAATGGTATATAATTCATGTGGAGTTGCTCCTCTCCTGGTGGGCTATCCAAATGTTTTAAATTGGAGAGTAACAGTAACTCACTTCTAAGTAGGGATGCTGGATCCTTAATCCTGTGCACTAAAATTCCTGAAACTCTGAGATTTACATTTTTTTGTGAATATGTCGGTCTTCTGAATCCTCATGATTAAGATGACCTGAAAAATTGTATTTCTAAGTATTGCAGTAGCTCTGTGTACCAGTATTTGATTATACTAGGTACTATACAGACATATAACAAAAACTATTCTCTTCCCAAAGAATTTACTGTCCGGAGAGCTCACCACTGGTGATTTGGAATAACTGGCAAACATTATTGGGTTTATCCTCACAGTGCCCCTGAGATCAGCAAACATTATCATCATCATTCTTCATACACAAATGTAGAGGCACAGATACATTATGGTGTGTTGCGTCCAGGAAGTGTGCTGTGCAGAGCTGGGATTTGAAAGCCAAGGTGAAATCCCACAACCCTACTGAAGTCAGAAGTTTTGAGTTCTGATCATGACTATACACACCTTTTAGATAGGAACTTATCTTTTTTACCAGCACTATGCATGAAAGATATCTACAGGTGTGTAGTCATGATCAGAACTAATCCAAATTCTAGAAATGTTTGCTCATGCATTGCTATTTTCGTAACTTAATGTAAATCTAGTTTAAGCAGAAGGCAACCTTCAAAACAATTAGTTTCACAATAGTCAGAGTGAAACCAGTTTTGAAGTGCATTGTTACAGCATCTCTTGGTTCAGAGATGACCCCTTTTATGAGACCAACTCAAAAGTCGCAACAAAAATATCTTTTTCTGCAAGCTTTTGGGCTCACGCCCTTCCTCAGGCTCAGGGAAAATTAAAGATGGTAAAAAGTCCTCATAGGTAGGAGATAAACTTCATTTTTGCACAGAAGCTGAAGAAGGAAGACTCTACCTCTGGTTCCACGAGAGTGTCTTTGTGAGTTGCTATTTGTTGTGCAGATAAGACAGGATTCCTTCCCTGGTAGTGTCAGATGGCAACCAGATAGGGAGGTGTAGAACCCTTTCTTGTTGTTCAGCAATGAAGTTAAATCCAAAATTGGCTAAAATTCAGCATCTTCCATGTTTTGGGGATATATTTGGTAGTTGTGTTGGTCTGAGACAAAAAGAAATGCAAAACTCTAATAAAAGGTATCATCTGTGAACCAAGAGTTGTAGAGTTTTGCATTTCTTTTTGTCTCAGACCAACATGGCTACCAAATACATCCCTTGTCACTTGCACCTAATAAAATATAAGTATGAAGAACTTTGTTGTGTTGGACTAATAGTTTCCTTCACGGTTTTATCCTTCTAAACTAAGCTTTTGCTGTAGCTTTTGTGTATAAGTTTGCCCCATTCTGTAAAGGTCAGCACATTCATTCAGTTGTTTTAGAGGCAGATCCTGAAGTTTTAAGGGAAATGGCTGCAGTGCATTTTCTCAGTAGAATGAATTCTGACTACCATTTTTATGCTTTCAAGGATTAAAAACAAAAGACCAGAGCTAAATTACAGTTGTGTGAAGTCTAATTTTATTCTAGAGACACTGATATTCTTCCAGCTAGGTTAAGGGGAATAACTGGTATTGTAAAAGTCTTTTAAAACATGATCATAGACTCATAGAAAATAAGGGTTGGAAGGGACCTCAGGAGATCATCTAGTCCAACCCCCTGCTCAAAGCAGGGCTATTCCCAACTACATCATTCCAGCCAAAGCTTTGTTGAGCTGGGCATTAAAAACCTTCAAGGATGGAGATTCTACCACCTCTCTAGGTAAGCGAAAATGATGCATATTTGTAATGGAATATAATGAATAGGTTTCCTGGTTTGAAGGGCTTAGCCTTATCTTTCATAATACATTTAATCTGATCAGTACTTGCTGATAAAGTAGTGCCATCAGCTATGAAGGTGGCCTGAGCTATGACTTTAAGGCTTCTGAATAAGTTCTTTGTCTTAGGAAGCTGGCATAGTGATGTAGATGACTTCTGTGGATTAGAGATCTGATGAGATCTGCTCTCAAGAGAGTTTCTCTTACAAAGTAGAATCTGATTAGGGATCAGAATGTGATCTAATGCTTTGTTTCATTTCAAATGCTGTAGGACTAGAATGCATTTAAAGGATTATTGGGTTCAGGCTTCCCTTGGGAGGAATAGGAAGAATCAAAAAATATAAGAGGTAAAATTAAGCAACCAGGGAGCAGGGGCATGAACACAATACAAGAGAAAATATGTGTCATGAAAAGGGAGAAGTGAGGGGCAGGAGTGTGAAAATCTAATAAGAAAAGATACTCTGTTGTTAAAACTTTCAGAACAACTGAGGTGATTTAGCCATAAATTTTCTAGTCAAAGTAATGGAAGATCCGTGAGGTAGTTCCTTAAACAGCTAAAGCATCATGTTTTTGGCAAGCATTCTCCCAAAATAAGAAAAAACATCATTTCCTTTTTTGCAAAGAAAAAAAATAAAATCTGAATCAACCCCTCACAGGTATTTGAGTGCAGCACAAGAAGAACAGAAAGAGTCTTTTCTTTTAACAAATCATGTATAGGATAACTCTTGCCAGTGACAAAGTCACATTCTCTTTAACCTTAAAGGGTTACAGCTGTCTTCAAGAATTGCAACATTTTGTTTTATCACATAGTGATGATAAGATGCTCCTGCTGTCTTAAGGTATTGTAAGTTTCACAATAACTTGTTTTAGATCTAGAAAGGCTAAAGGGAAAGAAGGAAAGATGACATCGCAAAAACTCAGAAAAACCATGTCTGAACTCAGGCACATTGCATATGCTGGATGCTTTATGGTATAGATTTATTATGACAAGCAATAACACATTAAGGTATGCATTTGACAGAAAAGCAGAAAAGCTGGGGCATGTTGCAGTCCCAGCTGAATGAACATAACCGATAGAGATTTACAATTAGAATTACAAGTGCTAATTAGCTAAACATGACACTTTTTTTTTTTTTTTTTAAAGAGAGATTGGTATTTAATTTGCTGAAAAATAGAGGAGGGAAAAAGAGAAATATGAAGTGAGTTGTCTCTATAGAACTCCACTGCTGGCTTGCCCAGCAGAGCTCATCTGCCTTTGCTGTGTGAACTGTGGAGCTTGTGACATCCTGTACTTTTGTAAAGAGATTGTTTCTAATATAAACCACACAGTTCTCTGTTGCATACATTTCTACAAGATTGTTGAGGGTTTTAACTACCAGGAAAAATCAAGACCCAGAGCTGAATAAATGCGGGAAATGTTTTTCTCTCCCAGTAATATTCATGTTTTTAACTTTGTGCCCCTTTTGCATGAGGCTTATCATGAAAGCTCACAGAAAACCAATCTGAAGCATTTAACGGCTTGCAAAACATACATGTAAATTTTGCTTTTCATGAACATCCACACTAAAAATCTAATTGGAGGAGTGCAGTTCTTACAGTCGAGGAATATAGTTTCATAGCTGTCAGGGGCTGGAAGGGACCTTACAGATCATCAGGTCCAGCTCCCTGCACTTGGGCAGGAAAGACTGCTGGGATCAGATGACCCCAGCAAGGTGGGCGTCAAGACATTTTTGCAGATTGCTAGTAACAACATTGTGTAACTCATGACCAATTGTAGATAAATAAACAGACAATATTGGATTTTCTGCAACATGGACTGCAGTGTTACCAACCCAAGGATTCCAAAATCACCAAACTGCCAAACAGACTCTCTAAAAATCATGAGATTACAACAACTAATCAATCTGTTTTTTAAGTTACATTCTGGACTTTCAGTTTTCAGGATGTTTGAGTTACATTTTCACCTAGACAGGAATCTAAATGATGAAATTGTGAGATCTGTCAATGTTGGTAATGAGTATTACACAAAATAAAATACACAAAAATAAAAATAAAATATACAAAATAAAAATCATCAAATAACTTTGAATATCAAGTACTTTCTGAGAGAATCCTGATTTGTTCATATTTATTCCATGAACAAAACATCAAAAAAGAAGCAAAACTCCAAATACATCATCTATTAATTATTTGCTAAGCAACCTACATGTTTCAACTCAAAGCTTTTATCAACGTGACAAGAGAGTAAGAGATTGTAATCGAGTGATCTGATCTATTTTTGTAGGCATTTGTACTGAGCACTGGGATTTTGATTCAGACATTATGCATATTCCTTTCTGATAGTTTTGGATTTAGTCTTGGCAATGACAATAATTTGCAGGAACCTGTAGTTACAGTGTAACATTCAAGATAAGCATGTTGTATAGTTTACTGCAGGGAAGTATATGCTCTCTAATCCAATGTGCAGCCACCTAACAGTTTCCCAGTTATGTTCTCTGTCCTTTTCACTCTCACGCCTTTTTCCCCTCTTTGCTTATTTTCTTTTGACCTTACCTCACTCACCACCTGTGAGGTAAGTGCCACCCTCCAGAGTTCCTGTTTCTTGTCAGAAGGACATAGATCGTCTCCTCTTCCTGGTAGCATCCTCCCCATAAATAAAATAGGATAAGGAATGGCTTAGCCGAGTGTCCATAGTGTCAGAACTGCTCCTGACACTGTGAGCTTTCACTTGTGAATATATGCACCTCATCATGGCTCTACGGATATAGCAGTCAAAGAAGTAGTAGATGAAAGGGTTGGCACAGCTGTTGGCAAAGGCTAAGGGGCCACTCACCTGCATACCCACCAGGGCAACCTTGTAAGGAAGACACGGCAGGTTTGGCCCCAGGAGCTGAGAGATGATGGCTAGCAACTTGAAAAGGTTGAAAGGGATCCAGGAGAAAACAAAGGCAGCCACTACAATGAAGACGATCTTGATGGATTTCCTTAGTTTCTTGTCATGTTTTCCAGATTTCTGATAATGCATGCAGAGCTTCCTTGTCACAGAGCAGTAGAAGGTCAAGATGCACAGCAAGGGGAAAAAGAAGGCCAGAATCAAAATGATCAGTGATGTAATCCACCTCATGGGCATCAGGTCACTGTCTGTGCAATGAGACTTGCCAGTCTCTTTGTCTAGAACCAGTTGTCTAGTCAGGAGGATTGGCAGCCCCAGGAAGCCGGATAGCACCCAGACGCAGATGCACATTCCAATGGAATTGAATCTTGTTCTCACTTTTCTGGCAACAAAGGGGTGCATGATGGCCAGGTACCGGTCAGTACTCATGCAAGTGAGGAGCAGGGTACTGCAATACATGTTGACTGAGATGACATAGGAACTTCCCTTGCAGAGAAAGGAGCCTGACCTCCAGTTGCCTCCTGACTTCTCCTTGTCTACCCAGAGTGGCAGTGTAATAAGGAAGACAAAGTCAGAGGCAGCTAAATTGACAATGAAGACGTCAATCAGCCTCTGAACTCCTCGTCTGAAGAGAGCTGCTATCAGGATGGAATTGCCAATAATTCCCACAACAAAGATGATGGCATATAGCAGAGGAAGGAAAATGTTCGCATGTGGCACAGGCTCAGCCTGGCAGCTTTCCTCAGGACTCTCAGTGGGAAGGCTGTAGTCATCATAAGCGACGTAGCTGGTCCCAGTCATCATAGGGTAAAGATATTCACTGTCCATCTCTGACATAGTTGTCTCCAGCCTTACTCTTATTGCAAGGGACATAGCAGAGCTCTTGTAAGAAACAACTTAAATACCACCATCTGTGTGCTCTTAACCAATCGTGTAAGCTGAAGTAGGTGAGCAACGGAAGCATCTTTGTCTAATCCAGTCAAGTCAGGAGTTTGCTTAGTAGTTGGTTGGAGTGGGGAGGGGAGAGAGGTGTGTGTGTGTGTGTGAAATATGATTGGTTTCAATGATTTTTATCTTCATTTTGCATTTTCATTTGACCAGAAAGACGGCTTTCTGCATTTATTGACGGGGGGAAGGAAGGGGAGGGGAAACAGAAGCAGTTACCACAGTTTCTAACTCTTTTAAGAACAGGGCTTTTTCTGTATCCTATTTTTTTAAAGAAGAATATTAGCTGCAAATGTTTGAGCTTGCAAGGTTTAGGAGTCAGGAAGCAATGAATTCAGTGGCCTGCTCTTCAGTGCTTCTTCTGTGCTCTTGTCTAAATTGTTGTTTAGGCTGTCACACACACACACACACATTTTATATATGTATATATGTTTTTTCAGAAGCTTTGAGTTTTACACCTGTACTTATTTTGTCTACTGACTTTTCTAGTTAGAATAGTTACTTTCTCTCCAGAACAACATGACCAGAGAAAAATGTTTACAACCTTGCCTTCTTCATTCTGACCTAGTAGTAAATTCTTCCCACACAGCTCTGACAGCACCTTTCAATCCTGACTCATTGAGCTACCTGCTTAGTCTTCCTGCATGGCTCTCTGTCTTGTACCTTTTCTTCTGCTGTTTCAAGCCTTACTTGCTCATGCTTCCCCATCACCAGTTCTGCCAAATGCCTCACTTCTGACTTCCAAATGTCTTTATTATTCCTCTCCTTTCCACAGGGAACTACCAGTTTTAGACAGTTCTTGCAGGCATTCTTTCTTTCTCTCATACACAGAGCATTTCTAATTGACATCTCTGATCCAAACATCCTTTGCTCTTCCAATTCTCAGCTACACCACTCCACATGTATGTCAGTTTCATATGGTTCATAGGTTAGATCTTAGTTTTTGAAATCCTGGATTACAATACATCCTTGCCTAAGCACAATAATATGAAGTAGGTCTATAATTTACTATTTTCCTGCTACTTTCTATCTTCCTTTTCACCCCTTTCTCTGATAATATATAGTAGCTAGTGGCCAGCCAAGTTGATCACAAGTAGGAGCCGGGCTTCTGCCAGTCCATCTTATCAGACAAACTGATGCTCCAGGATGACATGCAGAACAAGACCCAAAATTGATATGTCTCGCCCCATCTTCCAGAGTCTTGTCAATTCACCCAGTCCTCTTGGCTCTTGCTGGGTTATCACTGTGTTCTTCCTCGAAGGTCAATTGCTGTTGTTCTCTCACTGTTCTGGGGCACGATGTCACCCATTCTCTGACACATTCAGCATACAAAGAGTACATTTGATTCTTGATTCTTCTCCCCAGTTGTATTTCATATACCACTGGACTAAGACAGTTAGTAGGGCTGTGCGAGGCTTCGGACAGAGCTTCGGATCCTGAGAAGCTTTGGATGCTTCAGGGTCTGAAGCAGCACATCCAGGTTGAAGCGCTGGCCTTGTTAGGCTTCCCAAACGGGTTCGGAGCTTCCGAAGAGCTTCGGAGCCACCTCGGAGATCCAGCCATAGGGTATAATGGGGAAACAATAAAATGTCTATAACTTTGTTGTTTTTTGTCCGATTTTGATGAAATTTTCAGGGATTGTAGACTCCACTGAGAGAATAAAGCTTGCCAAGTTTCAAGAAGATCAGTGCAGGGGTTTAGGGGGAACGACACCCCAAATTCTTGAAAGCAAAACTCCTTCAGGTCTATGTGTTACAATACAGGGGGGTCAAAACTGCAGAGCTGGTAGCTCTTACTGAGGCCACAAAGCTTGCCAAGTTTCAAGAAGATCTGTGCAGGGGTTTGGGGGTAACTGCCCCTCAAGCTGTGGATAAGCAAAACTGGTGCCATGGCAATGGGACTGGCTGTGTCTGTCTTGGGGCGGGGAGGGGAGACACTGCTGCAGGCCTGGCTGCTAAGCTGCTGTGTTCCCAGTTACCAATCAATCAATCAATCATGATTCACTCAGGGACCAGGGACTCAGGGACCAGCTCAATACACAGGACCTAGCTACTACATAACGACTTAACGAGCATCGATTAGCACCTACAAAACCAGGATAAGAAGAGGAAAGAATCAATATAGACAATCAACCGCCCCAAGACAGATACAGTCTTCGCACCAGTTTTGCCTGTCAGCAGCCAGGCCCCAGAACCCTCCTGCACCATCTCCTTGACAGCTGGTAGGCATGATGGCCTCAGCAGGGGCTACTATCCCTGCAGCTGTCACCCCGCTGTGCCTTAACACACACAGTGTCACCCATGGCATGAGTTTTGCTTGCCTGCAGCTTGAGGGGAAGTTCCCCCCCAAATCCCTGCACCAATCATCTTGAAACTTGGCAGGCTTTGTGGCCTCAGTAAGAGCTACCAGCCCTGCAGTTTTGACCTCCCTGTGGTGTAACATAGATGTGACATGAGTTTGGCTTTCAAGAATTTGGGGTACAGTTCCCCCCAAACCCCTGCACCGATCTTCTTGAAACTTGGCAGGTTTCATGCTCTCAGCAGAATTTTTGCTGTGGTGATAAAACTGTGGCTTAGGTGAAGAAAATGCTGTTGATGGTAATGAGGCCTCTAGTCTATCAGTCACATTTGCTACTAGATTGAATGTTATGCTATAGCTTCTGCAAAAGAAAACAAATACACACAAACCTGCCAAGGAAAACTCCTTGCAGTAAAATATTATTCATATTTACAAATTTACAATGCTGATGTGCAGTAACAATGCACATATTATTACAATTATTGGGGTGTTTTTCTTGTATATATACATATATATTAAGTGACAAGGATTATTTACATTTATTTTACTGTTTTCAGTGGCTTCATTGCACCGTTTTGGCAATTGGAATTTGGACCTTTACAAAAAAAAATTTCCAATGCAAGATCAAGGGATGCTAATACTCTTGTTACATTTTAAACGAAATTGCCTTTTTAAAAATATTTTTTTCCTTTTAGAGGGACAGTTTTCCCCTCAGAATTGTTATTTAAAAAGTTTTGTCCATATCTTTATGCTGGGACATTACAAAATCTTTAAGGTATTTGGATAAAACAATACTATTGTTCCCATGAATATCAGTTCCAAATTATACCAGCACTTTTGTGCTAAGGAAGTAACCAAAATATTATATTAGCCAAATTCAGTATTAAAAATAATTTTACCCCTTCTGCTATAGCTGCTGGAACTTGAAAGTATTTTGCTATACCAGGAGCTACAACAGTTGTTACTGTTAAAGCTCTTAAGTTTATTGTCAGTTTTCAGGTTTTCTTGTTTGCCCTCAAAACAGACCAAAATCAGGGAGCTATACATATTAAACATCTATACTGTCATTTCCCAACTTAAACTATCTATTATAACTCGTAGTAGATAGTTTATTTCAGCCTCTAGTGAATATTTACACTGCCTTTGTGGGGGAAAGCTTGAGTTCTCATTTAAAACACATGCCTGTATCCTGCCACATTTAATTCTTTCTGCCTATGCCTGAAGAAATGCCTTCGTTTGCTTGTCTTGATTAATCCTATCAATTACAGTTAGAGCCTTAATAGCTGACACTGAGTTTTTAGAACAATCTTTTTTTGTCTTAACAAGTGGTTATCATTTTCCTCTCTAAAAGATTCACACTATTTCTGAAGAGCGCTGGGAGGTAAAAAACCAAAACATTTCTCACCCCCTTTACCAATGAGATTGCAAATACTTATTTTCAGCAGTTTTTCTGTCTTGCAAGACACACACAGAGAAAAAGTACCACACTGCTCACACTCTCTGTTTTGCACCAATACCTTAACAGTCTTTGCAAAGCTGCTCACTCATGAGGCTCCTTAGGCGCTGCTTCTGTTATAAACATTCACACAGTTTCCAGCACAGGGGTTAATATTCTTTGCTACTGACTTCTTATGGGACCAGCAATAGAAGGTATTTTACTTAACCACCTCAGACACTCTGTGAGATCAAGTTACAACTTTCTTTCAAGGTTGCTATATTCCTTTCTGCTATAAAGCAATCATTTCTAAAATTTCATTCTCACTCTCTCCTCCGCTCTCCTCTCAATGTGGCACTAAGGTGTATTTCTGCCACACATCTCTTTTCCTTGGTCTTCACCAAGGGTTTTCCTGTTGGGGTATGATCCCCCTAGCCTTTTCCCAATGAAGGGTAACCCACAAAGCAATGGGAGCTAGGGTTTTAAGGTGCCCTATACTCCCACCTGCCCATTCCCCAGGGTGATTATTATGCGGCATTTTGCAGAGACTACCCCGCTACGAGTAGCTCCACCACAATAACCACACCTAGGAGGGTAGCAGTTTCAGGTCATACCCAGGACCAAACTCTCCACTCTCCTGCTCTGAGTCTGTTCTCAAACCCCCTTTAAAGAATCTCTCTCATTCCTCAACAGGTCTCTCCATCTAGCAATTCTCTCTCTACTCTAATGGCAATACTTTTTCCAACAGGTTGCTCTTTAGAATCCCAACAATTCCTTCTAGGTCTTATCTAACTTCCAGCTTTCCTTTCCTTTACCAGATCTTAACCATATCCTTTCTGGTCTACAGGCTTTACAATCCAGTCTCATTCATGGCCCTTCTTGCCTTGCACTTTGCAAACCAATACATCCAGCAAATCTTGATCTTTCTCTCATAGCTTGTCAGTTCTTATGACGCACACACAATCCAGCAAGCTGTGTTCTAGGACCAAGAGAGCTCCCCCTGAAAGACTGTGTGAGACGGATTACACACCACACACAATCCTCTCAGAAAAGCTCTTCCTACCTCCAAAAGGAATCCCCCAAACTATGCCTCTGTAGAGAAAAAACAAAACAAAACATGCCTCTGATAAGCTCACTTCTCTTTCTCTGCCCAGAGTAATTTATGGGCACTGATCTCTGTTTACACAGCTGTACTGTGATGTCTCTCAAAACAAGGCGTTATACTCCTGTAACAATCTCTTCTAGGCTCTTCACTGTTCTTGGAGAGGCAAGAGAACTTGTGTCACCGGGGGGTTGGAAGAGAGTGTATTGTTGGAAAACTCCTTTGTCATCCACTAAGGGTTTCTGCCAACATACCTTTTGCCTTGCCTAGCAGAAAAAGCCCATAGGCTTCCAAAATAAACTGGCAAACTCTCACAGTTTGAAGCATCTAAACTTACGGTTCTGGGATATAGCTGTAGTGTGTAGTGTTTGTTCTTTAGCAGCAAAGGGTTGACCAGACCTGTGAACAGGCAGTTATCTAGAGAATGTTTTTCAGTGATCCACAAAATGAATCATTTTTGATAATAGAGTAGTGTGGGTTTGGGTGTTTCTGGAGGGGAGGTGTTGCAGGTTCTCTTTTGAAGTGATCAAATAACAGGAAAGCTGGAGACCCCTTAGTTTAAATAACAGATCTTTTCTCTCTCACGCTATGACACTGTGACTGTACAGTCTGGCAATAGTTGAAAATGGGAACAGAATTCACACAAAAAAGATTACAGAAATTGTCCCTGTATTTCGTGACAAAATGTTAAAATTAAAAATGCACTGAGTAGCTCCAATGCTAGCTTGAAGACTGGGCCATCTTCATTCATTTCTATTTAGAGAGAGATTTTTTCTTTAATGAAAAAAACCCTGAAAAATTATATCACCAATGGCACATATGACATGATTCCTTTGCCTCAGTACCAGTGAAGGAAATATGTTGAACTATGAGATCAGCTGCACATTTACTCCAGTACCCCAGCAAACCCATGTGTCATCTACTCCTCTACTGTATAGTTAGATCTAAATGCATTCAACTCAAATCTGTGTGTTTTAAACAGCAAACAAAGAGCTCTCCTGCCAGCTCTCCTCAAAGGTTTAAGGATAATTTCTCCTTAAGAACTGGGATGTCCACAAAAAATAAATATGTACTTTAAGTACATTAGAAGCTGAAGACCTGCCTGGGAGTCAGTTGGGCCTTTGGATGATCAGGATGTAAAAGGGGCGCTAAAGGATGGCAGGGCCATTGCCTAAAAACTAAATGCATTCTTTGCATCTGTCTTCACGGTGGAAGATGTTAGGGAAATTCCATCACCAGATCCATTCCTCTCTAGGAACAAGTCAGTGAAGCTGATTCAAATCAAAGTTTCAATAGATGAGGTTATAGAGGAAATTAATAAAATTAAACAGCAGCAAATCACCAGGACCTGATGGCATTCACTTTGAATGAGCTCAGATTACAAACTGTTGACCTCTTAATTGTAGTATGCAACCTACCACTGAAAAACAGCCTTGGTACCAGAGGACTGGAGGGTTGCCAGTGTGACTCCTATATTTAAAAAAGGCTCTAGAGGAAATGCAGGGAACTACAGGCCAGTAAGCCTAACTTCTGTTCCTGGAAAACTAAAAGAAACAATAATAAAAAAAAGAAATGTTCAGCACATGGATGAAAATAGCTTGCTGGGGAGGAATTAATTAACATGGCTTTGTCAAAGGGAAATCATACCTCACCAGCCTACTGGAGTTCTTTAAGGTTGTCCATAAACAGGTGGGTCAGGACAATCCAGTTGACGTAGTATATTTGGAGTTCCACAAAGCCTTTGACAAAGTCCTTCATCAGAGGCTTTTAACTAAATTAGGTAGTCATGGGATTACAGGCAACATCCACTTGTGGATTAGAAATCGAATTAGAAAGAGGAGTATAATGGCCAGTTTTCAGAATGGAAAGACATAAACAGCAGGGTCCCCTGAGGTTCTGGGTTGGGATTAGTGCTGTTCAACATATTCATAAGTGATTTGGAAAAGGAGGTGAGCAGCAAAATAGCCAAATTTGCAGATGACAAAACACTTCAAAATGGTAAAGACCAAGGCAGACTGTTAGGAGTTACACACAGGATCTGGCACTATTGAGCAAATGGGCGACTAAATGGCAGATTAAATTTAGTGTAGGTAAGTGTAACGGGATGCATATGAGCAAAAACAACACCAACACTGATAGGCTCTACATTAGCTGTCATTGTGGACAGTTTGCTAAAAAACATCAGCTAAGTGCTCAGCAGCCATCAAAAAGGCAAACAAAAGTTAGGGATTATTAAGAAGGGAATTATCAAGAAAACTGTAAGTATCATCATGCCCCTTTATAAATCCATGGTGTGTTCATACCTTGAATACTGTGCCCAGTGCTGGTTCCCACACCTCAAAAAGGATATAGAAGAACTCCAGAAGGTCCAGAGAAGGACAACAAGGATGAGTAGTGGTATGGAGGGGCTTCCATATGAAGAGAGAATAAATAAGCTAGACCTATTCAGTTTAGAAAAGAGGCACTTGAAGGGGGATGGGGCATGATAAAGGTTTACAAAATACTAAATGGTGAAGAGAAAGTAGATAGGGATTTATTATTTACTTTCTCTCACAATACAAGAACTAGGGGTCACAAAACAAAACTAGAAGGTAGTAAATTTAAAACTAAAAAAAGGAAGTTCCTTTTCACACAATGTGTTATTCAGATTTGGAACTCATTGCCACCAGACATTGTGGAAGCTGACACTTTAGCCAGATTGAAAAAGGGGTTGTACAAATTCTTGGAGGAAAGGGGCATCAGTAACTATTGAGCATGGGAGTTAGGGATACAGCCTCTGAATCAGAACTTCCTAGACCAGGGATTGGCAATTATTTGGGCTGGAGGGCCACTTAAGCAGTTTTGGTGAGCTGTCATGGGCCGAGCCAGCACACTCCCCCACCCGCAACAGCTCACCAAAACTCTCTAAGTGGCTGTGCCCT
Organism: Alligator sinensis; assembly: GCF_000455745.1. Taxonomy (NCBI): domain Eukaryota; kingdom Metazoa; phylum Chordata; order Crocodylia; family Alligatoridae; genus Alligator; species Alligator sinensis. The sequence goes on from NW_005841947.1 coordinate 761,702, forward strand.
GTGCTAGGCCAGGTAGATAGGATGGGGCCATGGGTGGGTGGGGAGCCGGATCACAGGGTGGTGACAGTGTGGGACTGGAGCCCAAGGCAGAGCTGTGATCTGCTCCCCGCATGTCCCTGCAAATGGGCACTGGTTCTGTGAGCAGGGGTGTGAGGGGAGTGGGTTGCAGCTCTGCCCCAGGCCCTAGCTCCAAGTTGTCACCTCCCAGCGATCTCAGGGTCTCCATAGACCTGCGCAGGCAAGGCATGTGGCTGGGTGGATGGGATGGGGCTACAGGTGGGCAAGGAGTGTCACCTGGGAGTGGAATGGGCCAGCGGGACTAGGACTGGGATCTTGGGGCCATGATAGTGTGGGGCTGGGGCCTGGGGCAGAGCCATGATCTGCTCCTCGCACACCCCTGCCCATGGAACCAGAGACCATCACAGGAGTGTGCGGGGAGTGTATTGTGCCTCTGCCCCAGGCCCCAGCCCCGTGCTGTCACCCCACCAAGATCCCAGCCCCACTTTCCTGACCTGCTCCTGGATGCTGCTCCTTGTCTGCCCATAACCCCATCCCATTTGTCTGGCTACATATCCTGACCACGTGGGTCCTGGTCTGGTCTCCATGGAGACCCCACCTACCAGATCTGTCCTGCACCCCTGGCACTGGGTGCAGGGTGGACAGGCCAGAGTGCCTGGGAAGTGGCAGCAGTGGAGGGCAGTAGTAGGTCCAGCAGTGGTGGCAGCAGAGACAGGCAGTGGCAGCAGGAAGGAGCTATTGCTGGTGGGAAGTGGGTCCAGCTGCCACACTGTCCCAACTCTGCTGCACGCCCGGGGGCAGCGGAACGGGCTGCTCACGCCACAGCCTGGGCTGCTCCCTGTGCCTAGGCTAGGCAGGGTTGAGTGACGTGCTACAGGCTGGACAGAATCTCTTGGCAGGCCAGATCCAGATTGCAGGCCATATTTTGCTCACCCCTGTCATAGTCCTTAAATGCTGGAGGCTGCAAGTGAGAAAGGAACAGTGGAAAAAAACCCTGGTTATACTTTGTTCACTCTTCCTTTCAGCATTCACTCTCTGTCCATGTGTGACACAGGATACTGGGCAAGGTGGGCCTATGGTCTGATCCAGTAAATGGCAATTCTTATGTTTCTTTGTAATTTAAAATTATTTTAATGTATCCATGCAGCAGATGTATGTGTGAGCGAACTAACTGGGTGCATCTACACAAGACGCTTTACTACAGAATTTACTAGTTCTGCAGTAAAGTGTCACCATCTATACATCCACCACTATTATTCTGGAGCAGGGGTTGGCAACCCCCAGCATGCATGCCAAACATGGCACGCAAGGTCATTTTGCTCAGTACACCACCACCAGCCCCAGCTCTGGGGAGCTGCTGCCAACCACGGAGCCCTGGCTGCTCGCAGCAGGCAGCTGGAAAGCTGGAAGCCCTGGTGCAAGCAGCCCGGGCTCCACGGTTGGCAGCAGCTACCCAGAGCCAGGGCAGAGTGCAGCAGGCAAGCTGCAAACAGCTGTGCCGGGCTCCACAGCCCTGACATTGGCTCCATGCTGGCGGTGACTGCGCATTCACCTTAGAGTGGACAGTGGGAGGGCTGCACTGCTTCAGGACCAGGCCCTATCCCCGCTATGTGCTCTGAGGTGCACGTACAGTCACCACCAGCATGGAGCTGATGCTGGAGTTGTGGAGCCCGGTGCAGCTGTTTGCAGCCTGCCTGCTGCTTGCTGCAGCTGCCCAGAGCCCAGGCTGGCTACAAACAGCTGCGCTGGGCTCTGGAGCCCCACCATCAGCTCTGTGCCAGCAGCAGGGAAGAGACCGGGGTTGCGCTGTCTCAGCCCCCCACCCCCGCCTGCTCTAAGGTGTGCGTGCAGCTGTTTGCAGACTCCTGGCTGGAGCCAGCTTCAGCTCTGGGTAGCTGCTGCCAACTATGAAGCCCGGGCTGCTTGCAGCAGGGCTTGCAGCTGAGCCCGCCTGATTCCCACATGCTCCAAGCGCAGCACTGGCCCAACCCCCCTACCAGGATGCGGCTGGCACTGCCCCTTGCCAGGAGTGCCGCACCTTTGCAGGCTGAGCTGTGTGGAGTGGATGGGAGGTTGGGCTGATGGGCAGGCTCTGGGCTGGGGCCTCAGCTGGCTGCACTGCAGCCCAGGGGCTGGCTCCCCAGGGAAGCACAGGGGCTCCAGCAGGCCCAGGGCATTATTGGTTTGGACGTTGTCCAGTGGCCCAGCAGCTCAGCTCTGTGCACCCATGCATCTGGTTCTGTGTGTTTGTCTGCCTCTGGTTCTGTGTGTCTGTGTGTGCACACGTGCCTGGTTCTGGGTGTGTGTATGCATGTGTCTGTTCTGGTGTTTGTGCACATGTGGTTCTGTGTATGTTTGTGTGCACGTGTGCATGTGCGTGTGTGGTTCTCTGTGGGCGTGTGTATGTGCCTGGTTCTCTCTCTGCTCCCCTTTCTCTCTCCTCTTTCTCTTATTTCTCTTTTTTTCTCTCTCTCTCACTGCAACATGCTTAACAAAAAAGTACACAACAACAAAGGCAACATTTATGATTATTAAATATACTAATATGCAGTGCATCCTGCCATGTACTGTCCCCCATCCCCACCCAATTTTGTTTTTCTGGCATGCCAGCACTCCAGCACCTTCCAAGGTAGACATTTGTGGTTTTTTCAGCAGTCTAGCCAAAAAACATTGCCTGCCCCTGCTCTGGAGTAAATTAATTACCTCTACCATAGGATAGTATTGCCCAACACAAGTACTATCCTATGGTGGAGTTATTTAGAGTACTACAATCCACATGTAGACAGTGACCAGAGCTAGCTGGGACATGAGGGTACTACAGTGAGGGGGCTGCATCCCCTTCCTACAGTTTTGTCACCATATTTGTCCTGTCCAATCTTCACAACAAGGATTCTGTCACTTTGTTCTGTTAAGCATCCAGCACACTTTTCATGTAACAAAGTTAAGATGCTTTGCTATGAATTATCACATTGCCAGTACTTCCTTATTTTTACACATCAGAGTGCAGAACACTTACAAGATTTATGAGGTAAGGTAAATCTTTTATTGGACTGTGACGGGCTAGCTGACAGTGACCTAGCCCAGGGGTTTTGAAAGGGCAAAAGATGATTGGAGGACTTGGGATTCCCTTTCCTCACTAATCTGGTAATGATTTGGCCCAGAAGTTTTGAAGGGCTAAAAGATGATTGGAAGACTTGGGATTCCCTTTCCTCACCAATCAGGCTCCAGAGATTCACCCATCATGTCCCCTGATTGGCCCCTTGGGTCACCTGGAGGGGGATAAAAGGGGCAGCACCGCTGACTCAGGGGGCAGCCCAGCGAGGGACCATGAGGAAGGAGCTGCAAAAGTGCGGTAGAAGCAGTTGCCCCAGAAGAGCCTGAAGCAGCAGGACCTGCAGGCAGTAGTTGGACCCTCAGCAGCACAGCGTGTGCCTGGCAGGAGAGGCTTCCTACTGGGCTCCAGGATCCCCTACGAGAGGCTGTGGCCAGCAGCAGAGACTTCCTGCTTCAGCAAGGATCTGAGCAGTGACCTGAAGGGTTCCCAGCTTAGCTTCCAGCTCCTCCCATCAGAGACCAGGCAGGTCAATGTGAGGCCGGGGCTTCAGGAAGGTCAAGACCCCTAGCAGCTTGGAGCAACAATAGCACTGGTGGCTGTGTGGCAGTGTTCCTGCCTACCTCATGAGAGATCTAAGTTCAAGTCCCAGCTTTGGTGACCTGGGGTGAGTGAGCTAACAAGGAGGAATTTCTCTTGCAGTGGAAAGGGGCCATTGTGTTTTCTCCCCCTCCAGGTACTTAGGCCCTATATTTCTTTGTCCTTTGACATTTTGTATTTTGTGCCTTCTTATATTTCCCCAACCAGTGTTGTTTGCTCTGCTGTTTGTTTTATATTTTGTTAACCCTGTCTTTTGTCAATGATTGTAAGTGTCTAACCTTTGTTGAATCCTGCCCCTTGGGGCATTGTAGTGTCCACTATACCCCCTGATTATGCCTGTTAGGTTCCCAGTATTGTTCCCTCATTAAAAGGTATATGGTTAAGTCCCCAGTGGTGGTCTGTTTGGAGTACTGCCCGGGTTACATTTTGGGGGCTCGTCTGGGATCCCCGTGTAGCGGGTGCCAGGATATTTTTCAAACACTGTGTACCCCTGTAGAGAGAGAGAGCCACCAGGAGACATGTCCAATGCTGACCAGTCTACCGTACCCTCTGGGAGTGATGGGATGGTGCAGGGGGAAGCGGGACAACCTGCTGGTACTGAAGCTACCCCGGAATGGGTGAGGGTTTTCCAGCAGATTCTGCGGGAGGTGACCCATTCCTCCAGTGACCAGGCGGCCTATAAGAGACTCCGGAGTTTCTCAGGAATCCTTCCAGTCCCTGCAGGGGAGGAAGGATTCGATTCTTGGCTCTCCCATATTCAAGAGACTTTACTGACTTGGCAAATACCTGATGAGGATAAGCGACGCCATCTGCTGGGGGTCCTGAGGGAGCCTGCCTTTGGGGTTGTGAGGACTGCCAAACTCCGGAACCCTGCTATCACCATCCAGCAATACGTGCAGATCCTTCAGGATGCTTTGGCCAACCCACAGGGAGTGGGGGTGCGTACTACGAATTGCTGGGAACTTTCCAGCACAAGGGCGAGACTCTTTCAGCATATGTCCTGCGCTTAGAGTCAGTGTTACAACGCCTGGTGACCCAGGGAGCGCTTAGTGTCACCGACACTGACCAGATACAGCTCCGGCAAATTCATACTGGGGCACAGTATAGCTTGGACTTACTCCAGAACCTCAACTTAGTGGGGAGCAGGAGCAACCCACCTGACTTCAGTGACCTCCTCCGAGAGATTCGTGATGAGAAAGAGATATCCAGACTCAGAGAGACTATGTGTGTCCCAAAGGATGTTTCACCCCGGAGAGGACCCATGGGCCAGGTGCTAATGGTGGCTCCCCATGAAGACAGCTTGTTGGGAGTGGAGGAGGAGCATGTGGCTCCAGCACTAGCAACTGCTGTGGCCAGAACCCTCCCCAGGGGTCAGCCCTTGCCCCGTCCTCATGCCTCGGGAGGACCTCGTCCCCATACCTGCTCTAGGGCCCCAGGGTTCTGCTGTAGATGTGGGGAGCCGGGGCACATGGCTCGGGAGTGCACCCAGCCTGAGAACCCTGGTTTGGTATTTGAAAGGTTAAAAGGGCAATGGGCAGTGGGAAATAGGGAAGGAGCAGAGCAATGGAGTCGGCTCTGCTCTGGACCCAGACAGACTCCCGCACATTACCCTCAGTAAATTGACTGCCAAAGGGGCTAGTTGGACCCCGTGCAGAGGTCCCCATGACTGTGAATGGTCGCCCATGCCAGGCCATTCTAGACAGCTGGTCCCAGGTTACCATCCTATTTGAATCCTTCTATGAGGAACATCTGAGACACTTGCCTTTGCTTCCCCTTACGGAGCTGGGACTTTGTGGCTTAAGCCAGGAACAGTATCCTTACAGGGGTTATGTGAAAGTGAGGCTAAAATTCCCTGCTGAAATAGCTGGGGTGGAGGAAGAAGTGTCAACCATAGCTCTAGTATGCCCTGATCCAGGGTGGATGAAAGGGGCCACTCTCATTGTGGGGACCAACTCCAGCCTTTTCCAGGTTCTTGCTCGCTACTGTAAACAACAAGCTGGCCCAGGTTACCAACAGCGGTTAACGATGCATGCCTTGTGCTCAGAGGCATATGACCGATGGGAGCATAGAGAGATGCGGGGTCACCCTGAGGTTGTGGGGACCCTGCACTTCTCTGGAGCAAAGCCCCAGCGAGTCCCTGCACAGGGCCAATGGCTTTGCCTACTGTATGCAATTGGATTGAGAGGGATGAAAATAATAAGCTGCTGGTGGTGGAGACTCCCACTGGGAGAGAGAGACCCAGTGCACTGAGGGTCCCTGATGGTGTGATTGAGACAAAAGGGCTCAACCAAGACCTGGTTACAGTGATAGTGGTTAAGCCAACCTTGAAAGATATTGTGGTTCACCCGGGACAGAAGGTGGCCTTGATAAAGGAAGCTGAAGTGGTGAGCCCTGAGCAGGAGGAAAACCCCCCTCCAATTGACCCTTCAAGGTTTTGTTTTGGGAACTCCCCGGTGTCTGAAGCCTATAAAGCTCAGCTCTGGAACAAACTTGGGGCTCAAGCCCGTGTTTTCTCCCTGCATGACTGGGATGTGGGGGAGTCTAAGGGGGTGGAGCATCACATTCATCTGAGCAACCCACGACCCTTTCGCAAAAGGTCTCGGCACATTCCCCTCGCTGAAATGGGGGAAGTAAGATGTCATCTGCAGGAGCTCATGGACCACCGCATCATCACGGAATCTAAGAGCCCTTATGCCTCTCCCATTGTGGGGAAGAAGAACAGCAAACTCCGTATGTGTATTGATTACCGGACTTTGAACACCCGGACCATCACTGATCAATACACTGTCCCATGGGTGCAGGAGGCTTTGGACTGTTTAGTAGGGAGCAAACGGTTTTCAGTACTAGACCTCCGCAGCGGCTACTACCAGATACCTTCTTCGGGAAGAGGACAAAGAGAAGACTGCTTTTATTTGCCCCTTGGGATTCTGTCAGTTTGAGCGAATGCCCCAAGGGATATCTGGGGCTCCCGCCACCTTCCAGCAACTAATGGAGAAGGAGGTTGGGGATATGTGTATAACCCAAGTACTGGTTTATTTAGAAGATATTATTGTTTTTGGAAAGACCCTGGAGGAACACGAAGAACGGCTGCTCCGGGTACTCGACTGGCTGCAGAGCACTGAACTTAAGTTGGCCATTGATAAATGTAAGTTCTGCCATGCCTCTGTGAAGTATGTAGGACATATTGTATCACAGGAAGGGGTCAGCACTGATCCGGAGAAAGTAAGTGCTGTGACCACCTGGCCTCGACCCAAGAACTTTAGGGGATTGAAAAGGTTCCTGGGGTTTGCAGGTTTCTATCGGCGATTCGTTAAAGACTATGCTACAATAACTGGACCTTTAAATGCCCTAACTCACAGACACCAGGGGGGGAGGTCGCCCCACAAGAAGGGGTGAAACAATGGCTTAAATGGGCTTCCTGTAACACAAAGCCCCACAGAGCCTTTTGGTCCCCGGTGGGACTCACAGTGTGAAGATGCCTTCCAGGAGGTGATCCGGCGGTTGACTCTGGCACCTGTGCTGGCATATGCTGACCCCAACCGCCCTTTTATTTTGCACACAGATGCTAGCCTGTCAGGACTGGGGGCTGTACTGTACCAAGAACATGATGGACACCGGCGACCAGTGGCTTTTGCCAGCAGGGGATTGTCACCCAGCGAGACGCGCTACCCGGTACATAAGTTCGAATTCCTAGCCCTCAACTGGGCCATCACTGAGAAATTCTGGGACTATCTGTACGGGACTACCTTCCAGGTGTAGACAGACAATAATCCCCTTAGCGCTGGTGAGTACATAGGTAAGTTGGATGTGAATGGCCAACGTTGGATCGTGGCATTAGCCAACTACACCTTTAGTCTGCACTATCGAGCAGGACGAAAGAACGTGGATGCTGATGCCCTGTCTCAAAAACTCCCCAGCAACCCTGGGAGTGTTTGGAGCCCCGAGACAGTGAAGACCATTTGTGACCTGCAGCTACAAGACCCTGTGGGGACAACGGAAAGTACCGTTTGCATAGCTGAGGTGTTGGGGTTGCCCCCTGAGGGGATCCCGCAGGCCTGGGTTCAGTACACCACGCTGACTCCCTCTTTGTTGACCCAGGTCACAGCCACGGAATGGTGGACAGCGCAAGAACAGGACCCAGATGTGTGAGAAGTGCTGCGTGCCCGAAGATCAGGGAATACCCGCCCTACGACCCTTAATGCTACCCCAGCAGCCCACCTCCTGTTGAGGGAGTGGGAAAGGCTTCGCTTGTTTGATGGAGTGCTACATCGGGAGGTGCAGGACCCAGAAGGATAGAAATATTGGCAGCTGGTCCTCCCTCAGAAGTATAAGGCCCTTGCATTACAGGCCTTGCATGATGACTTTGGGCACATGGGAGTGGAGTGCACTCTGGCGCTAGCCCATGAGCAGTTCTTTTGGCCCAAAATGGCTGAAGATGTAAGGACTAAGTGCTCAAACTGTGATTGGTGTGTGCGGAGGAAGACCCTGCCCACTCGAACTGCCTATCTACACACCATCCAGAGCTCAAAACCCATGGAGCTGGTGTGCATGGATTTCCTAGCCATAGAAGGGGAGGGGCACCAAAAGGGGAATGTGCTGGTTGTGACAGACCACTTCACCCGATATGCCTAGGTCTTCCCTACGCGAGATCAAACAGCAAGAACAGTTGCCAAAGTGCTGCGGGAAAAGTACTTCTCCATGTTTGAGCTGTCCACAAGAATCCACTCCGATCAGGGGCGAGATTTTGAGAGCTGGTTTTTGCGTGAAGTACTGACAGCGGCTGGCATACACAAATTGAGGACTACACCCTACCACCCCCAAGGGGATCCCCAACCTGAGCACTTCAATCGCACTCTCTTGAACATGCTGGGAACCCTCCAGCAGGAACAGATAGCTGCATGGAGCCAGCATATCGCATACCTGGTGCATGCCTACAACTCCACTAGGAATGATGCAATGGGGGTCAGTCCATATTTACTCATGTTCGGGAGGGAGCCCCGGTTACCCATAGATTTGTGCTTTGGAGTAGAATGAGTCTACCAACAACATTTGACTCATGGCCAATATGCACAACAGCTTCGGGACTGTCTGCGTCGTGCATACTGACTGGCAGCCGAAACTGCTGGAAGAAACCAGCAATGCCATAAGAGGCTTTATGATGCTCGAGTTCATGAGCAAGGGTTACAAGAAGGGGACTGGATGCTGCTGCGAAACCTGGGGCTAACTGGGAGACACAAAATTGCTGATTACAGTGGTGCGACAACTGGGAGATCTCCCAGTATACGAGATCTCCCCGGAGTCTGGACCGGGTCGAAGTCGTGTGGTCCACCGGAACCTCCTCCTGCTGCCTATTGGCGAATTTGTGGGGCCCCCTCCACCTGAGAGCGAGCCGCAAGAAGAGAGGCCTAGGTCTCCCTGTAGGAGGAGGCCTCATACCACCCAGCTGGCAGTTGTACCTGCAACTCCCCCGGAGGACTCTGACTCTGACTGGTGGTACCCTACTGACTTTCACCCGAGCTTAGGACCTGCTACTCAGGGCAAAGGGGAGAAAGGGACTGCTGCTCGTGGGGCCCTGCCTGGTAAGACCGAAGGAGAAAACATCCCCACGCCTTTACCTGCCAGTGGGGCAGACTCCTTGAGTGAGAGGGAACCTGAGTTGCTGGGGCCCCCGCAGAGTCCTGCCCCAGACCACACCCCATGGCCAAGGCGAGAGCTTCAGCCAGTCCGCCGCTTCACTTATGATGCCCCGGGGGTGCCAGGGGAGGTCCCCATCGCTGCCCCATGGGTCCAGTAGTCCCCCAGGCTGAGGCCTGCACTTCACCGGGGATGGTGAAGGGTTCCACAGGGGAGGATGTGACAGGCTAGCTGGCAGTGACCTAGCCCAGGGATTTTGAAAGGGCAAAAGATGATTGGAGGAATTGGGATTCCCTTTCCTCACCAATCAGGCCCCAGAGACTTGCCCCTCGTGTCCCCTGATTGGCCCCTTGGGTCACCTGGAGGGAGATAAAAGGGGCAGCATAGCTGACTCAGGGGGCAGACCAGCGAGAGACCACGAGGAACGAGTTTCAAAGAGCTGAGCCAGTGGGGTGGAAGCAGTTGCCCCAGAAGAGCCTGAAGCAGCAGGACCTGCAGGCAGTAGTTGGACCCTCAGCAGCACGGCATGTGGCTGGCAGGAGAGGCTTCCTACTGGGCTCCAGGATCCCCTACGAGAGGCTGTGGCCAGCAGCAGAGGCTTCCTGTTTCAGCAAGGATCTGAGCAGCGACCTGAGGGGTTCCTAGCTTGGCTTCCAGCTCCTCCAATCAGAGACCAGGCAGGTCAACGTGAGGCCAGGTCTCCAGGAAGGTCAAGACCCCTAGCAGCTTGGCACAACAATAGCTCTGGTGGCTGTGTGGCAGTGTTCCTGCCTACCTTCCTGTTTCAGCAAGGATCTGAGCAGCGACCTGAGGGGTTCCTAGCTTGGCTTCCAGCTCCTCCAATCAGAGACCAGGCAGGTCAACGTGAGGCCAGGTCTCCAGGAAGGTCAAGACCCCTAGCAGCTTGGCACAACAATAGCTCTGGTGGCTGTGTGGCAGTGTTCCTGCCTACCTCATGAGAGATCTAAGTTCAAGTCCCAGCTTTGGTGACCTGGGGTGAGTGAGCTAACAAGGAGGAATTTCTCTTGCAGTGGAAAGGGGCCATTGTGTTTTCTCCCCCTCCAGGTACCTAGGCCCTATATTTCTTTGTCCTTTGACATTTTGTATTTTGTGCCTTCTTATATTTCCCCAACCAGTGTTGTTTGCTCTACTGTTTGTTTTATATTTTGTTAACCCTGTCTTTTGTCAATGATTGTAAGTGTCTAACCTTTGTTGAATCCTGCCCCTTGGGGCATTGTAGTGTCCACTATACCCCCTGATTATGCCTGTTAGGTTCCCAGTATTGTTCCCTCATTAAATGGTATATGGTTAAGTCCCCAGTGGTGGTCTGGCTCTGCTCTATGGGGGGAGGAGAGTCCCTACACCTCCCACAGCGCTTGTGCACCTGCTTTGATCCCTTCAATTGGAGAGGGGGTACCTTTTGGAGTACCCCCCAGGTTACAGGACCATCTTATTTAGGTAGGAGACAAGCTTTTGGGCTTCAAATGCCCTTCGTCAGGTGTGGAATGCAACATGTACAAGTTTGATGTGAACCATTATCATAAATAATTAAGTGATGAATAACTGTCAAAAAAGAAAAAAGAAAAAGCTAAAAGCATCTTTGGGGATGTATAACCCTTGCTTTGGTACAGCACAAATTTTGATAGGCCTCATCCCCGCATGTCCAAACTTCTTAATGCTCAGTACTCCAAATTGGGATTACATTTTAACCAAAGAGCTCATCTCCTATTTTGCCACCTCATATTTAGGCCAAATTTTCAATCATACTCTGCACCCAGAAGCTGCTTCTGTCACACACTTCTGGGCAGACTTTTCAAAAGGCTTAGCAAGTAATATGCACAGATAGGTAAAAAATGCAGCCACTTGTTGTGGTGTCTAAACGGGAAAGTGAGTTCTTTTGAACCCTAGTGTGGCTACTGAGTACTTATAAAAGCTGACACCAGCATTCATAGTGGATATCCTAATTCATAAACATAAAACTGTCTTACTTAAAAACTTATAAACTTGCCTCAGATAATATGTGTGTGTGTGTGTGTATATCCAAGGCAAGTTTATAAGTTTTTAAGTAACACAGTTTTATGTAAAATTGTCCAAAGGTACATTTTAGAAAACCAGGAATACTGCAATAATGTATCCATGGAATTGTGCCACTGCACCTGAGGAATTTGAATAAAGGAATACTGCAAATATATACATACACACACCAGGATATAAAAATATTCCATACAAGTATTAACTGATTTTATTCCCTTTGGTTTTTTACTTTTAAGAGATCCATTTTTACAAAACTGATGGTCCAAACTTTTATCTAGTATTTACCATCAATTTTTTTTTAAATTTTTGCCTTTTCATTTTCAAAATGCCAGTTTTTCTAAAGGAAATTTTAATTTGAAATAGCTGTTAGAAGAATGCATGATTTGGATTCTTTAACCCATGATCTGGTAAGATGATTGATCTCCTGCTGGACTAAAATCCATGGTGAAGGGAAATTTTTTTGTCTTGCAGTTTTTGTAATTTTTTTCTAGGTTTTCTTTAAGATCAGGTAGCATGGGAGGGAGCCTCCCCCCCCAACAATGCTAAATAAAAAATAAATTTGAAATAGTCAAACAAAATATTTGAAAAGAAAAATACAGTGCATTTTTTTTTTATTTTTCCCCCTTCATTTTTGAACAGCTATGTAGATCATATTGACTGTGCCAGGCTTTATAGATTGTAGAGCCAGATTAAATGACAGACAACAGTTCAGTCTGATAATCTCCAAAACAAATGTCACAGGACTTCCATTTAATTGTTGGTTCAACCAGAACATATCTTTTTAGAAAAGCAGCCAATCTTCATTTAAAAATTGCAAGTGGTAGAGAATCAGACCCCTTCTGAGTCTTTCCAGTCATTCATTACCCTCACTGTTACATATTTGAGCTTTCATCCTTGTCTGTTATATGTTTTCATATATATATATATATATATATAACCTCAGTATTTGCAGTATTCCTTTAATCTTTCCTATATAAACAGTGAGGTAATTTTTTCTATGGCAGATATGGATCACTCAAAACCTGTAACAGAATTGTTTTGCCATAAAGCTGCATTAGCTTTTTCAGACAATAACAAGGAAACTATTTCCTGCTACCACTCTCAATTCTGAAAAACCAACAACTTTTGTGTGATGCCACTCTTCTAACCCTATGGTAAAATAAAAAATAAGATACACTGCTTAACTTTCAGTACAGGAAGTACACAGCAATTTTGGTGCAGTTTTTCAAACCCATACAAAGGTTTCTGTAATTTTAAGAGTGATGATTCAGCATTTCCAACATAAAAAATGTTGACAAATCAGTTGACATCTCAGTTTATATCTACTAATTAAATGGGTTTTTATTGCACATTGTACATATGTTTTTGCTTATGTAAATTAACAAATTAATCAGGTCAGTAACAAATAGCAACAATAATAAAGAGTAAGAGGACACTTGTGGATTAGAGGCAAATATAAAAGAGAGTATAGTAGTTCACAGCAGGATTCAGTTTAGAAGCCTACCCTTGGGGGAAGTAGAACAGGATTTGCACATCTATTTGAAAAAGGCAAAAAATTATAGTGAAAGTGTCAGGACAGTTAGCTATAGGAAGTATATAACACTCAACTTACAGGTTTCTCCTAATGGGGTCTTCCATAATGCTTGTCATTGTGACAGTAGTAGGCATGAGAGCTAATTGGTCAGGTCAGTCTCCCCTTTTGGTGCTGACTTAGAATTACCTGGAGTTCCTCTGTGAACCTGCGGATGAGACTGATGAGGGTGCGGTATTGAGATCCATACCAACTCATCTGGCTGGAACTTGGGTTTCCAAGGTGGGGGTTTCTGGACATTAGCTTCATCCCATAAAGGTTTAGCGGTGTTCAGCGAGATGAGCACATCATGATTGAACTTGGTCCAGTTTTTAAACGTCCCTCCTCCTCTGAGGCGAAGTTGCTTCTTGTATAGGCCTATGTGTCTTTCTACCACGCCATTGGACTGTGGGTGGTATGGCAGATGAAGATGCCATGCTACGTTGTGAAGACAAGCAAATTTATTCAGAGCATTAGAGTTAAACGGGGGTCCCCCATCAGACTGAATCTCATGAGGAGGTTGCCAGGCGGCAAATACCGCAGTCAAGGCCGCAATCACAGCAGTGGCGTTGCTCTTCCGTAAGGGAATGACCTGCAACTGTCTGGTTCCCAAATCGACGACAACTAGTCCTTTATTTGGTGGTTTAGACCCTGGGAGGGGTCCTAGCAGATCTACTTGCCAAACTTTTCCTGCCTGGAACTGCGAAGAGTCAAAAGCTCCGATCTGATGTTTGGTTTTATGACACTTTTCTTTAGCACATATCTCACAAGCCTGAGCTACCTTTTCCCAATCACGCCGAGCTCCGTATGAAGCCAGCTCCATAATGGTTCGGGACCAACGTTGGTGGCAAACTCGTGGTCCTGGGTGACCCCAATTTTCGTGAAGCCACGCGAGAAACGGATTTACTTCAG
>NW_005841947.1:779907-780811 GCF_000455745.1 Alligator sinensis
GGCTGCAAATTGGCGGGAAGTCTCTTGGACCGAGGTTTCTCTGTGCAGCAAAACCCTCGCTGTGCAAGAGGCTCTCATGTGGCAAGAAAATCTCACTGTGCCGAGGCACCAAAAATCACTGGGTTGTGACGCCAAGAAGACCTCAACGGTAGACCAGGCAGAAGAAAAATGTAGCCCCCTTTTCAGCAGCTGTAGAGGCGAACGAAGGCTGCTGCAGATCAAGGGTCTCCGATTGTCTTAGGGATCTAAGTCCAATAGCATGGAATCTATCTGTCAAGGACCATACATTTGTTGGCATGTGACAAGATCCTCACACTAAAAGAAGTCATGCACAGGGGTCTTCCTTATGGGAATTATACATCTCCTTTGCACAACAGGGAAGTCCTACGGCAATCAGCAAGTGGTGATGCGGACAGGACTGTGAGATCTGGAAGTGCCTAGTTATGGACCAGCATGTAGGTGGTGGGTATTTGTTTCAGTCACCCTGTTAAAGGAATGTGGCTGGCGGAGCTATAGGGTTGCAGAAGAGCGGCCCTGAAGAATGGAGCAAGCTGGGCGGATGCAGAGGGGCTGGGCATGCCTGGTCCCTGACAGAGGTTGCACTAGATCTGGGCTCACAATGCAGCTGCACAACATGCTCCAGCCCAAGCAGAGATGGACTACAAGTCCCAGCATGCCCATCGCCTGCAACCCTTGGGGGAGACGATGGGGGATAGCAATAGAGAACTCCCGTGATGCTCAGCGCGCACGCCACACCCTCCCCCTTCCCAGGGGAGCGAACTACAGCTCCCGGCGTGCCTTGCGCCGCGGCCGGCCGACCGACCAGCCGGCTTCCTAGAGCCCCAAGGCGGGGCGGGGACTACAACTCCCAGGGCGCCGCGCGGCGGGGGGCGGATGAGCGTGT
>NW_005841947.1:781267-784427 GCF_000455745.1 Alligator sinensis
AGGGAGGGGCGGGAGAGGGGCGTTGCGGCGTCCTCCCAGTGCGGGCGGTTGTCATGGGAGGGGGCGCGTGCTTGTCCCCTCTTCGCCCCCTGCCCCCCCCCCGGCCTGCACATCGGGATAGGTACGGGGCTGTGTCCTTGCATGTCACCCCCTGACAGACAGGCACAGATGGACATACTGACACACGGACAGAGGGTCTGAGAGATGGACACACACACGGACAGGGACAGAGAGACACAGGCGGACAGAGAGACGGACAGACACACAGATAGACAGACGGACAGAGAGACAGATGGGCAGATAGACACAGAGAGACAGATGGATGGACAGACAGAGAGAGAGAGACACACATACGGACAGACACATGGAGACGGACAAACAGACAGACTGACACCCACACAGATGGACATACTGACACACGGGCGGAGGGTCAGAGAGATGGACACACACACGGACGGACAGAGAGACAGATGGACAGGTAGACACAGAAATGGACAGAGACAGATGGATGGACACACAGACAGACAGATGGACGGACAGACCGAGAGAGAGACACATACGGATGGACACACAGAGACGGACACAGAGGGACAGACGGATGGACGGACACATGGAGACGGACAAACAGACAGACTGACACCCACACAGATGGACAGACAGCTGAACAGACGGACACGCTGAGACAGACAGACATACCCACAGATGGACAAACAGACACACATGTACATACTGACAGAGACAGACAAACAGGCAGACATCCACACAGAGACAGGCAGAGAGATGGACAAACAGACACACAGAGATGGACAGATGTACACGCACACACAGACGGACGCACAGAAATGGATGCGCGCACATATGCGAGGTGCACACAGACAGACAGCGACAGTGACCGACAGACACACACACGTAGTCACACTGCCCTTACCTACTGAGCATGTAGGAAAGGAGGAGTTAGAAACCCTTCTCCCTCTCTCTTTGTCTTAACAAAAGAAATTGTTTCCTTATGTGACCAGCTGTCCATCTGAGCAACTGTCACAGGGGTTGGGATTTGGGAAACAGAACTGATTCCTGTTCTCCTGCCTCTCTTATGGGGTCCATGTCCTGGTCAGGGGGACCAGACTGCTCCATTTCACTTGGCTCAAAGTTCAGACTTGGCCTGCAAGCTTGCGTTTATGTGTTTTCACTGATTTTTTGAAATGTGCCCCTTTCTAAAAGCTGTTTTAAACAGCTAAATGTAGGGCTTAAACTAGTGCTTTCCCCAACTGTACTGAGCGGACCACTGATGGTCCCTGATGTCATGGTAAGTGGTCTACAGGTTGCTGTGTGCCTCACTCACTGGTACACCCCTCAGGCTCAGCAATGTAGTGTGGTATTTTCCTTGCCACATGACCTAATGCATCAGGCACGTCCCTAGAATGTGAGAAGGCAGCTGTCGTAAAAGGGTGAGCCAAGGGAAGACCATTTGGTACAGGTTGAGAGACCACCACTCTGGTCTGTGTGTGTGTGGCAGGGATGTGTTGGGGAAGCCCCCACTCTTAAGAGAGGGAGGTATTGTCCACAAAAAGTCTGGAAGGTTGACATTGGTCTAAAAATGTTTTGGGCCTTTCTGGCTTAAACTGTCTGATTTATGTCCTTGTATGTAGATCACTTTTCACGAACTGATGGTGCTTAAGAGAAAGCTGAATGAATGGAACCTGTAGTTGAGACAGGAAGCTTGTACTTCATGTTTTTATGCTTGCTGCAATAAGCAAAAAAATATCTGCCCCTGAAGTGCCCTGGGATCATTGGAGCAGAGTGCACTGTGGAGCAACTACTTGTGCTTTGAAGGTAAAGAAAATTTCATGTTACTTGTTGCCAGCCTCCCCTCTGAGTATGAGGAACAGTGGTCCTGTTCTCACCTTCATCTAGAGCACAGGTGGGCAAAATATGGTGTGTGGGCTAGATTCAGTCCACCAGTTCATTGGATTGGGCCCATGGCTGTCCCTGTGGCGCTTCACATAGGGTCCAGACCCACCCAGGGCAACCTGCACTGTGCTGCAGCCAGTGCCCACCAGCTCAACCCTAGCCAGCACACACAGCTTACCAGAAGGGCTGCTCCTGATGCAGCTGCTGTTTGGCTCCCCTCGCCTCTAGCGGTGACGACTCCTGTACCTGCTGTGCCACTCTGGGCCAGGAAGATGCTTCAGCTAGGCAGCTCCAGCTGCCTTGCACCCACTCCACTTTCCCAGTGTGGGCAGCTGAGTGGGTGGAAGTTACCCAGGAGCTTCATGGAAGGTGGCTCCTGCCCCAGTGCATGGGGCTTTGGCTCCAGCTCCCAGCTGCCTTCTGCAGATTTGTGCGCTGGGGCAGGAGCTGCCTGGGTGAAGCTTCCTCCCTGCCCAAAGCGATATAGCAGGAAGAGGAGCTGCTGCTGGAGGCTAGAGGAACTCCGCAGTAGCCACATGCAGCCCCACCAGTAAACTGCACATGCTGGCGGATGCAGGCTGGAGCACGGTGCCAGGTGCCCCAGGTAGGGTTCAGCTCTATGTGGAGCTCTGCAGGGGTAGCTGCAGATCACACCACCTGGGCAAGCTGTGCTACATGCGCCCGCTGCCCCTTCCTCCTACCCCTCATTCCCAGCTGGCTCCTAGGACCTAGCACCCAGGCAGACCCCCCTGCCTACCTGCATCCCCCCCACCACACACACATGTCCCCTAGCTTCCCCACCCACAGGGCGAGGGCTGACCCCACACACCCCACCCCATGATCCTGGCCTCGCCTGCCTGTCTTGCTTCTGACCAGTGCACCCTTCCAGCCCGTGACCCCATGCCATGTAGGGAGTTTTGGTGAGTTGTTGGGGGGGCGGGGTGGAAGGTGCTGACCCAGCCCACAAGAACCCATGAGAACTCCCTATGTGGCCCCTGGGTCCAAATAATTGCCCACCCCTGAGGTAGATGAAGAATCCACCCCACTGTAACAGCTGGAGGAAAAGAGAGTGAATAGGGGAATCTCATGGTGTTCCTCCTTTTCCAAAATGACTAATGAATCACTGCAGTCAGTATAAGAGTCACTTGTCATTGTGCACTAGAAGAAATGAGACAATTAAGCAATGAGGCTCTGTGCTAACCTGGGTTCTTCCATAGTATTGGCTGGTTTTTCTTTTTTTTTTCGAGCTACC
>NW_005841947.1:784447-787131 GCF_000455745.1 Alligator sinensis
GTAGGGAAGCACAACCCTTCCCTGACGTTGGCTAGAGTAGTCTGTCAATGGGTATAAAACCAATGCCCTGAGTAGATGTCATAAGTAACAAAGCATTTTTTCCCTCGGTATTACAAGGAATTTTCAGCTAGGAAGAATGTGTAAATTCTGGCTAGATAGTTCTAAAACTCTTCATTGTTAGGTCGTGCTGCTGGTCCCCCTCAAGTAGTACATGAAGCTGTTAATACTTGGCTTGTATTGTGTGCATGTTCTCACAAACCTCAGTCTCTCCTATTATCCAGTACTCCTAAAATGATATTTTTAAAATAACTTTTCCTTTCTTAGTCTGACCATAACTTCCCCTTTTTAAACACCAGTGGCTTTCCACCCTCTTTTTAAAATTTTCCTTTATCCTTTCACTCTTCTCCTGACAGTTATGGTCCACATAGGTCAATCTGCTTCCCTTACTTTTAAAAACTGCACTTTAAAAACCAAATATTTTGTCACGCATTTCTGCTTTGGTGCCCAGGTCCTCCTAAAGTTAAGCATCTGTTCTTCTGTGCTCTGTAGAGTAAGCTTCTTCATAACTTGTTTCCCACAGCTCATACTGTACATGACATGACTTTGTATAAACATGCCTTGTTTTGTAGAGCAATTTGAAATCTTTGACAAAGCCAAAAAAGCATGAATCCTTATTGTTTAATATTAATCTTTATAATTCCCTCTGCCCTTCCTAGTATCAGAGTCATTTGTATTTAAATCTCATCTTAAAAGATTTGCACAAAACTTACACTTTCTATAAGCCTTTGTATGGCATAAGCATTGAAAAGTATACATTGTACTATTTGTGCTCTTGCTTTCTGATAGCTGCTTCTTGGTCCTGCCTAGTTCTGCCTGGGGCTGAAAGCATGATTGTATCTTAGATAGATGAAAGCACTTGGTGTAAATGAGTGTGGGTGGATACTTGTGGCAAATGAGGATGAGGCAATGTAAGGGTCTGTGTGTTAGTCTCTGTGGCAGAAGGGACTCTGGTTGAACATTCATTTTAAGTGTCTACTGAATCCTTTGTTCCTTTATAATCAGCTGAGGCTTCAGGGGGCAGGATGGGTTGGTATGAACTGCAAAGTATGTGTATGCCATTCGTATGATTAGAGGCCTGAAGAGCAAGCCATACAAAGAAAGGCTGACAGATATGGAACTGTTCAGTCTAGAAAAGAGAAGACTTCGGGGTGGAGGGGAGGCGTTGGTGGCAGCTTGCAAATATATCAGGGGAGAGCATCAGGGGTAGGTGAACAACCATTCTCCAAAGCGCCTCAGGGGAAAACCAGGAGCAATGGTCATAAACTCCTAGAAGAAAGTTTCAGACTGAATATAAGGAAAAACTTCTTCACAATTCATGTGACCAGACTGTAGAATAGACTCCCAGTGGGGGTGGTGCAGGCACCTACCCTGGAAATCTTCAAAAGGAGAGTGGGCGCACACTTTGCCGGGGTTATTTGACCCCAGCAGTCTTTCCTGCCCAGAGCAGGGGGGCTGGACCTGATGATCTCACAAAGTCCCTTCCAGCCCTAAACTTCTGTGAATCTGTATATGGGTTTCCCATCCTGCACTTCCCACTGAAAGTCTCTTTACTTGTTTTCTGTATTCACATACAGCCTGAGCACTTAGGTTCTGGGTATCTCCCTGCCACAACTACTCATAACCTCTCTCCCCAGCCACTTTACAAGTAGCTGTGTGACACGGCACTTGAATGCTGATGTTCCCATCGTTCTTTCTTCTTGTGTTCCTGACACTTCTGCATACCTTTCCCTTCACTTTTTACTTCCTTGAAGCTGGATGGTACTTTTTAACTCTCTCCTCAGTGTTTAACTTCTCATTTTCCTCAGACTTTCCCTCACAGTCGTACCATTTGGAGCTTGCCAGCAAACCCCAGTTTTCCCAGTCTAAGGATATGCTTTCATGTGCAGTTAGTTGGCCAGAGGAGCCTATATATGTTTTTGCTGAATATCTGGAGGGATCACTGCAAGTGTGATATTGCTTAGAGCAATATTGTGCAATTAGAGCACAATTCTGAACCAGTTGGTTGAACTGGGCATATACAGATTCAGGTGGCAGTTCTGTTACTGAAAGGCAGAGGTCCAGTAATGCCTCCATTTTGGCCCCTACACATGGTTGCAGAGTTCAGGCAGTGTTCAGAAGTTGTCAAAGCACCAGATTCACTGATGATTCCATTCTTGCGTGGTAGTATTGGGCAGGGGTGAGAGAGGAGTGAGGAAGAAGCAGAGGGTGCCCAGGTTACAACTGATGATAGCACTCCACTGCATGGCCAAACCAGAACAGCCTGCTCTGTAAATTTATTCCCTTGGTCATTCTGGGAGAATACTCTGAGACCTAGTGTAGCTGGAAACTGAAGTAGCAGCAGAGTAACCAGAGTTTATGACTTACAAGTGCTGCCTACCATGTTCGTTGCTTCAGGGTGTAGGGATTTTCATATACTCTCATGATTAGTAAGGATTTGGGAGCTCTCTGAGGTGTGATCAGCTTCTGTTAAGGACAAGCAATGTAAAGAGTTTCCTCAACACCTTACTCTTCTTTCCTTCCCTTGTATCCACGATGGCTGCCAAGTCAAGGATGGGAGAATGAAACTCACAGGCCACATGCTAAATGATTCGTAGTCTTGTTTTATTGATGGAGTTTTGGGGGGG
>NW_005841947.1:787162-792961 GCF_000455745.1 Alligator sinensis
TTTGATCATATATAACAGCTCCCCAAAGATCTTGTCTTTCTAGTGCATTACTCTGATTTCTAAAAGTACACACAGTTCATAGAGTATGCTGCAAAGAAATTTGTAGAAATGGATTTGACTGTTAACCTGCAAGCTATACCTCCGTTGACCATATCTGTCAGTACTAAGTCACCCAAAGTCAGTTCTATCCTTGCAAGTCTCTTTCCAAAGAAACAGTCCCACAGAGAACTAACTATATCATGGATAAGCAATGTGATGTCCCTTTGAATTAATGAACTCTTTTAAAAATAATTCATAAAAATATGTGTGTTGAGGGGGAGAAGGGGGTTGTCTTGCTAACTGTTCATCTGTGAAGTCTGGGCAGGAAAGTTTACAGATGAAAGAGAACGGCATACCAAATTTATAAAAGCAACTAACAGTGAACACCTTATAAAGAAGTAACATGGAGGGAGTTCTTTTTTTTTAAGAAAACTTTTTCTCTGAAAACACTTCAAGGTGTGAAGGGTCTGTTATCCTGCCCAGGAACCTGAGCATGTGGAGTTTGCTACAGGGACCAGAAAACATGATCTATGCATGATATTGGCATGGAGCTGCTATAGGCACAGAAAGAACAGGGACAGAGAAACTTGGAGAGAGAGAAGTGTATTCATGGAATAAGTGACTAGGGGAAAGAGGCAGAACCAGGAACTTGGAGTACCTGCTTGTAATGGTACTGAACAGATACCAAAAGCCTGCCAGCCCCCATGCAGACATGCAGCTCTGCAGCGTTCCAGTCCAGGACCAGCCAGCAAAAGCCCCTGCCACTCCTTTTTTATTTCCAGCAGAAATACATAGGCGTCTTGTATTGCAAGTCCCTCTCCAAATGAGTTTGGACACAAGCAACTGTGGTTTGCTGCAGTTCTGCCCCCCTTTCCAGAACTCTGCTATAATATCCACACCATTCTGAAGGTGGGATCATTTCTGTTCTTTAAGAATTGAACAGCCCAAGCTGACTGTGGGGTGGTGGGGAGAGCAAACAGTCCCTTCTTGCTTGACCCTTGTACAGTAGCTTTCCATGTGTACAGGAAGCAGGAAAGGAAAACAAAATACAAGGGGTTCTGTCAGCAGCAGCTACTGGCACCCTTACAGCTTACTTGGATATTGTGTATTATTGTACTTTTAATTTGTACCCCAAGTTTCCAGGTTGCACCTTGTTTCATAGTTAAAACACAGTTTGCTCATCTGCTGAGAGCTGATTGCGTTGTGAAGTTTTGCCTTGTATAGATTTGTGTTCTGTGTGTGTTCAGCCATTGTTTTCCTCTCCTTTCCGAGAAAATGGCAAGCTGCCTCAGTGTTGAAAGGTCTCTCTGAAGTATTAGCAAAAAGAGCAAACAGTCTGGGCAAACCAATAAAATGGCACCTCCTGCCCCCAGACTAGCAGGCACAAGGTTAATTTAAACTGATATTTTATTTGGCACAAAATAATCTGTATGCATTAGTAGTCTCCTTGCCCAGAAGTTTAAACAAAATGGTAGATCAGGCACTTTATGAGAGTATGACATGAGAAAAGTAGTTATCCTGAAGTCAGGGTACATTTGCATCTTATAGACTCTGATTTAGTAAGTCTTTAAGGTGAAAATCTACCCTGCTATCTACATGATTGTGAAATTTCACAGCATTTTGATATCTATAAAACTGTACATACATTGGCAATCTATTGCTCATTAAAAACACCCTGTGTGGTACGGGCATGAACACACATGGCCTCTCTAACTTTTGGTTCCCTTGACACTGGGTCTAGTATTGCTTCCAAAGGTGTTTCTAATTGATTGACTTTTCAACCAATTCAAGCACTGTCCATGCTCCATTCCAGAGGAGACACTTGCTTCTACCTGCATGTTGTACAGGTTGCAGCTGGCAGTCATATGTACAATGTTCATGATGTTCAAGTGTTTTTGAAAGCAGCACCATCTTGCCTTTGGCCTTCTAACTGTATGTTTGACCACTATTCTGTAACTGCTGAGAGCATAATTAAAAGTTCGGTGCAGCCACTTGTCTGCATCAGGCTTCATGAACTATGTTTGGAACTGAAAAGGAGGTCCTCCAGAGTTGCAGTGGGTACCTGCACCCCAGTGGTAGGCCAGGTCATTGAGAGGGGTAAGATTGCAGCTTCTCTAAACATGTAAATACCAGGCCTCCTCAGAACCCTGTTGTTGTGCACCTAGCCTGCACTTCCTGCATTGTAGTTCGGGTAGGATGAATGCACGTCAGATGTGCAGAACTGACCACGCTGCATATAACAGTAGGCTAAAATAACTTCTACGCTCAGGATTGTTATGGAAAGAAAAAAATTGTCCCACTGTATACTCCAGGCCAATTGCTAAAAGGATTGTGCAACCTGTGCTGCTCAGAAACCTGGGCCATGCTCCCACAAATGCTGGCACCAAATGTGAATAGCAGTGTAGATGTGAGTAATCAGGGCTTGGTCTGGGTTGGACAAGTGTGCTGGGTGGGAGAATGGAGATTTGCTTGCTTCAAACTCCTAGGCCTTGCATCAGGTTGTTTGATGCCTAGTGATGTAAACATATCCCTTGGTCCTTCACTGTCAATGTGTGGAGCAAGGGAAAGAAGAGAGACTACAGTGGGGGGAGATTGTTCAGGGGCTGAGGCAAGAACAGCGCGAACAGTAATCTTAGTTGTGTCTCCAAGGAGTTAGTCATTATTCACCGGTCCTCTGTGTTTCTCATATTTTCTTTTGCAGCAGTTGGGACACCATGATGGATAACCGCTTTGCTACAGCTCTAGTAATTGCTTGCGTACTCAGCCTCATCTCCACCATCTATATGGCAGCTTCAATAGGCACAGATTTCTGGTATGAGTACCACAACCCAGCTGAGAACATCAGTGAACTTGGCAAGATCATTGTGGACGAATTCATCAGCGATGATGCAGATGAGAAGACGTATACGGATGCACTTTTCCGATGCAATGGCACTGTTGGATTATGGCGCAGGTGTATCACTGTGCCCAAAAACGTACACTGGTACAGCCCACCAGGTATACTCAATCTATCCTCCATTGAACATTACCTCTCATGTCCCCACTTCCCCCTCTCCCCGCCTCTCCTGCCTGCCTAGAGTCAAAGGTAATTTTCTTAGAACACATCCATGCAACTTGTTTCTCCAGAAAAGTTATTTCTAACTTCTCTAGTTGTTAAATACAGCCATCCTAAATCTTTAAAGAAGCAAGAAGTTAAGTCTGATAGCTGTGATGAGTGTTACAGAGCCACGATTTTGTGTGTCAAGATTTCACTTACGTTGAACTAACTTGAATATGGGCTTGTTCACAATCAGGCTCTTTTCCAACTAGGGGAAGGAAGCTATTCTGAATCAAATCTGGATGGACTCTGTAGTTGCCTTGATGGGATTTAGGTTCTAAAGAGCAATCCTGATTAACCCAAAATGCAATAAGTGCCTCCATTTTGGTCCAAGGCCCCCATGGGCAGGCTCCTTCCATGCTAAGGTGTATGCTCAGAAGTAATCCAGTTTGCTTGCTTAGTATCTAACCCCAGATAAACTCTTTTGTAAGCCAGATGGGTCACTCTGGGAACTTGGGAATCTCCTCAGCACCAGATCTATTAGGCATCTAAAGACTCATGCTTATCTGTTGTTTTCATTAAGCATGATAAAGATCTCTAGGTTCACCTGCATGTACATGGAGGTTCTTTGTATTTCTGTTGCAAGTCACCCTATGAAACGAGTTCACAATATGCTTTAATGATCTATCAATATACAGTAAAAAATATATTCAGGTGCATAACTAAGTACTTGGAAGTTGGAAGGAGCCTGCCCATAAGGAGTTAGTGTGATCTGTGAGGAAACGCTCTCTTGAAAAATACAATAGCCTGTGGTTTTGCTGTGGAACACTTTGTGTTATAATATCCTTTTTCCATTGGTTCTAAAAACATTTTTAATGGACTTAATTTTAATTCAGTGCCTTCTCTTCTGCCCAAGATACTTATTGTAATAGCTGTCACGGCTCACATATTAGATGCATTTGCCACCAGCCCAGCAACCTTCCTGAAGTGGTTGAATACCTGATTATGAAACCAGCTAGGCAGGAGATTGGCAGTGAAACTTTTCATTATTACTGTACATTATGTATTACATCATACAGTAATAAACTGATTGTGACTCATAGAAACATCTCATGACCAAAGTAAGACAGGATTGTTTATCCTTCCCAGAAGGAGAAATAGTGCTTGTGAAGGCATGAGGACTGGAGGTCTGTGGAGAGGAGTCCACTATACCTGCATTGGCTGGAAAAGTGTGACGTGAATTGATCCAGGAAGCAATGCTACCAATGGGATAGGTGGGAGTGGCTAGTCTTTAAGGGGCTAAAGTTACAAGAATTTCTTCAAATTGAAAGAAACGCCAGAAAAGCTGGGGATGGGGGGTGGTGTTGGAGGGGGTTAAATGAAAATAAATAGACTAATGGCAGTTGCTACTTTTTTGTTCCAGAAAATGAGATGACCACAAAGTGCATCAGTTTTTCCCTCTCTGATCAATTCATGGAAAAGTACATAGAACCTGGGAACCACAATAGTGGCACAGACTTGAACCGGACTTGTAAGTGTTTTTCACCTCTGTCAGGTAAACCTGTGGGATAAAGGAAAGGAAAAGATTTCATAGATTTCATAAACGTTAGGGCTGGAAGGGACCTCGGAAGTTCGAGTCTAGCCCCCTGCCCCAGGGGCAGAAAGTCAGGTAGGGTCATAGGATCCCAGTAAGAAAAACATCCAGGTTTCTCTTGAAGGCGTTCAAAGTAGGTACTTGAACCACCTCTGGCGGCAGGCCATTCCAGACCTTGGGGCCTCAGACAGTAAAGAAGTTCTTCCTTATGTCCAGCCTGAAACAGTCTTGCAGGAGTTTATAACCGTTTGACCTTGTAATCCCTTGGCATGCTCTGGTGAACAAACGTTCCCCTAGGTCCTGGTGAACACCCCTGATAAACTTATAGGTGGCCAAACAAATTCCTGGTCCAGCTCTTGTTTCTGGTTATGAGGTCTGTAGTAGAGTCCTACCATGATGTCCCCCGTGCCACGTTCCCCATGTATTTTACCCCAGAGGGACTCCAGTCATTCTCCCTGGGTTCCAGTGTCAATTTGCAGGGATGTGTAACTTTCCTTGACATAAAGAGCTACACCCCCGCCCCTTTTATCTACATGATCTCTTTTGTACAGCGTATAGTCATCTATACCTGTGGTCCAGTCATAGGTGGAGTTTCACCAGGTCTCTGTTATCCCTATGAGATCATAGTCTTTCTTGCCTAGCAGGAGGACCAGTTCCTCCTATTTGTTCCCAAGCTCTTGGCACTGGTGTACAAACACATGAGTGTCCCATTGGAAGCCCTAGGCTTTTTCATAGTTTCATAGTTGGTAGGGTTGGAAGGGACCTGAGGAGATCATCTAGTCCGACCCCCTGCTGTGGCAGGAAAGAGTACTGGGGTCAAACGACCCCGTCTAGATGTTCGTCCAGCCTTTTTTTAAAGATCCCCAGGGTAGGAGCCAGCACCACTTCTTTTGGAAGTTGGTTCCAGGTCCTAGCCGCCCTGACAGTGAAATAGCGCCTCCTAATGTCTAGCCTGAAACTACCCTCTGCCAGCTTGTGTCCGTTGTTTCTTGTAACTCCCAGGAGTGCTCGGGGAAACAGGGACTCTCCCAATACCTGCTGGTTCCCCCTGACTAGTTTGTAGACTGCCACTAGATCCCCTCTCAGCCTTCTGTTTTGGAGGCTGAACAGGTTCAGGTCCCTTAGCCTC
>NW_005841947.1:793629-841469 GCF_000455745.1 Alligator sinensis
GTCTCCTAGTTTCTTACTGAGAATGGGGTGAGAGACCGTGTTGAAGGCCTTCCTGAAGTCCAGAAAGACTATATCCACTGTGACACCTGCATCCAAGGACTTAGTGACCTGGTCATAGAAGGCCACCAGGTTGGTTTGACAAGGCCTGCCTGTAATGAACCCATGCTGGTTGCTCCTGAGCATAACCTCCCCTGCTGGCCCTTCCTGAACATGTGCCAGGATTATTCTTTTGAAAAGCTTCCCCAGGACTGTGGTAAGACTCACGGGCCTATAGTTTCCTGGGTCCTTATTCCTCCCATTTTTGAAGATGGGGACCACATTGGCCCTTTTCCAGTCCTGCGGCACATCGCCCAAGCGCCATGAGTGCTCGTATTGCTGCGCCGAAGGTCCCGCAATGACCCCTGCTAGTTCCTTCAGCACTCTGGGGTGGAGATCATCAGGACCTGCGGATTTAAATACATCTAGTCCCTCCAGAAGTTCCCTGACAAGGTCCTCATTAAGCCTAGGCCTGGGTGTGCCACCCAGAGGGCCCTCGGGGGTGCCAGTGGGGGAGGTAAGAGGAAGAAATCTGGAAGGCAAACGGGCCCCTTAAATTGAGATGTCTGTGGGAGCGGAGGGGAGGAGAGCTGCAGAGTAGCTCTTACACAAGTTACTTCTATACACATCTACCTTGGCCACCCATCTTGATGGATGACTATAGCTGCTACCACCCAGGTGCAAAAAAGGCACCCATCCATGGTGGTTTCCTGCAGTCCCACTACAGGAAGCTGAGTTTTTTGGTAGATGTGTTGGAGAGTCCTGAACTCCCCTCACTTGCTGCGCTGGCTTTGTCACTACCTTCCTCCTCCCCGGCTCTGGTCTTAGAAGCCGTCCGGTCTGAATGACAATGATCAGCATGAGAGAGAAGCGGATGATGAGGGACAGTTTTAAGGGAATTGAGATGCACAGGCCATGGATAGAACGTCTTCACTTCCAGACACAGCACTAGTGAGAGAATAAAGAAAAATACGATTCTATTTTGACCTGTATATCTCAGCAAATTATGTAGTTATACTGTGCATTGGTCCTGATTTGAAGGTGAGGCTAAGAACTCTATTTCTTTACTTCAGGAAAGCTATTAATTCAGGAAGTGTCATCCCCCCTTTTCTCACAGGAGCCCTTGGCTCTTAGCTAATATTGGAGGCCTCTGCTGAAGGGGATGGGATGAGCATAGGTAAAGAGAGTCATTCATTAGTCCATCTTTGACATACTGGTAAATGTCAGTGTCTTTCTCACATTCACAGACCTTTGGCGTTTGCAGTTCCTCCTGCCCTTTGTCAGTCTAGGCCTGATGTGCTTTGGGGCTCTGATAGGGCTTTGTGCTTGTGCCTGTCGCAGCCTATACCCTGCCATTGCTACAGGAGTTCTTCATTTCCTTGCAGGTGGGTCCTGTTACACATACACACCATCTCCTTTCCCTGACAGAGCAGCATCAGCCAGGGTAACTTGTAAGCTGATTCTCCTGTACTGTTTCTTTCCCCAGGTCTCTGCACGCTGGGTTTGGTTGGCTGCTACGTAGCTGGAATTGAGCTGCTCCACCAGAAGTTGCCGCTACCTGATGGCGTGAAGGGTGAATTTGGCTGGTCCTTCTGCCTGGCCTGTGTCTCAGCTCCTTTGCAGTTCATGGCAGCTGCCCTCTTCATTTGGGCTGCCCGCACTAACAGGAAGGAATTCACAATCTTGAAAGCATACCGTGTAGCATAAATGGGGTTCTTGGTTCATGGCCACTTGCCACTTCTTAATACTTTATTTTAATGTTCTAGGCCTCTTTCCCCCACCACCCATAATTCTTTTTTAAATTTTTTTAGACAGGTATCTGTACTGCATGCTTCCTGCCAGCTGAGGTTCAATAGCCTGTGTATTTTGTGGGCTAACTTACCAAATCTGAATGGTTTTCCCCTTGCCAGAAGTCTCCAGAATTTTAACAGGCTTTTTTTATTGCATATTTTTTTAAGAACACTTTTTTTATTTAGCTTGTTTGAACATGGACCTCTTCTTGGTTGAGAGATATCCCCCTTCCAAATTCTACTGTTCATTGAACTGGACTATTCCCCATTTCAGTCTGATCTGAAAAAAACAGAAGAAGCGCTATGGGACAGAGGAGGGCTTGGAGCACCAGAGACATGAGCAAGAGTAAGGACTGCAGAGCATGAGTTATACCGGGGTGGGCAAACGCCGGCCCTTGGACTGCATTAAGCCGGCAGTGGACTCCAGTTCCCAGCAGCCACTGCCCTTGTGGCTGGGGCTGGTTTCCATGGAGACCCCAGCAGCTGCCATGCTGTGATAGTATGGGGCCAGGGTTTCTGTGGAGACCAACCCCAGCAGCACTGGCAGGCAGCAGCAGTGCCAGCCCCTTTCTGATGGGGGGGCTGTGTTGCAGGTGGGAGCGGGGTAGGCTCAACTGCCACCGCCTGTGCCGGGTGGGTAGCAGCTGTGGTATCGCTGGTTACGGGGGGGGCCACAGAGAGTTTGGGGTGGCTATATTCCACCCCCCACCAAGCCTCCCCCTAGTGCTGCCCTTGCTGGCAGGGCATGTGGAAGGGTGGGGAGCTCTCCAGAGTCGGCCTGCTGTAAAGTGGAGTCCGGCTACAGGCCAGATCTGCCATTTTGCCTGCTGCTGGGTTATACTGAATCAGCACTACATATAATGAGACCCCATAAGGGCACTGAAGAGAGGTGTACAGAAGTGAGATGTTGTAGTTACACCAGTGTTGAAATTCAGTCTTTGTCTCCAGTTCTTGTTAGTTTCCCTTCCTTGCCTCCTATAACCCAGACTGGTGTAACTGCAGCAGTTTGTTTTGGGTGTGTCTGCACTGCATGCTACAGCATTTGGGAGAGATACCAAATTGGTCTACACAGAGCTACTGAGGGTAGACTGCTTTCAGTATCCAAGCTGGTTTTGTATAGAACTCACTAAAGTATCTCTTTACTGTGCTGTAGTGTAGAGTTTAGACAAAAACTTGTGGTGCTTTTGCTTGTTGTGAAACAGGGCCCCCCCTTATTGGGTTGAAGGGATAGCCCCTTGCAAGTTTGAATTTCTAATTTGGTTAATGTGTGTGTGTGTGTATGTATGTGTGTATGTAAATATATATATATAAATAAATGAATTTAATGTTTTCTAAAGCTTACTTATTTATCCAATGTAGCACAAAACAGGGTTTTTAAAAAATGTGCTGCTCTTTTTTCCCCCACCATCCCCCAAACCTTTTGTTTAAGAGAAATAAATCAGAGCAGAGGCTCAGAAATGCTATCAGAGTTGTGTGAATTTGATGGGAAAAGGGAGTGGCTTGGAGATTTTCAGCTTTGGTCAGCTGAGGCCAGTGTTCAGACAGAGAGATACTGGTAGTTTGTATACAATCAACCCTTTTCTCTGCTCTGGGGAAATATGCCTGGATAGAGATGATTGGTTTGTGGGTTTTTCTAAAATCCTCTTAATTTTAGAGAGCCTCTTATCTTTAGGTCACTGATTTTCAACCAGGGTACCATTTCAGAGGTGCTTAGCTGGTGGAGTTTAATTCAGAAGTGTTACACCACAATTTGTTTCCAAAGAAAAGTGTTCCTTTGATCAGGTGAGCAGTGAGGAAGGAAGGGGTTTAAAACTTGCTAACCAACTTGGACCTAGATGATGGCAGATATGCATAGGAAATGAGCTCACCCTGAAGTGCCTTGAGGTCATTTTATGAGTGCGACACAGTGTGAGTACTGTTAGGTGAACAAACATGATTCACAAGATTAACCCGGAGATTTCAAAGAGAAATCCATCATGTTAAGTCTAAAAAGGTTGAGAACCAGACCTTTTCCTGTTTTCTTTGTGGTTAACATGAGAAGACCTTAGTCCCTAGTGAGCTAATCTATGCTCATCTGCTTGGTAATCACTCTGGGTGTGTCTCCATGTGCAATTAATATGCCTGAATTTTCTGTACAGACAATTCAGGCTCATTAAAGTGCTCCCCAGTGCACACACACACATCTGCCCCTGTTGGGAGTAAATAGAGCACAACAGGATCAGCCCAGTCCAGGGCTGCTCCTGTCCTGCTGTGCTCCCCTTACAGCAGTCAGGGGGAGCTCCAGGCTGTCCCAGGTGCCATCCCTGGGCTGGCAGGGGGCACGGCTTAGCCCTGAGCTCCAGAGGGTGGGGGGAGCTAGCTGGGAGGGGGAGAGAGATCAGGCTGGCCCCAAGTGGGGCTGGGGTGGGGAGGCACTGACCCAGCTGGGCAGGCAGCTGCCTGCCAACCACATTGAGATTGGGACCCATCCCAATCTCCATGGGGCTGGGAAAGCTGTCCCAGCTGCCAGACAGCTGCCTCCCAGCCACGTGGAGATTGGGACCTGGCTGGCAGCTGGGACAGCTATATGGAGATTGGGATGTGTCCTGATCTCCATGTGGCTGTCTGGCAACATTCAGCCAAGCCAGGACCTTTCCGCCCCCTGTGGCCTCCTGCTGCCTAGGTTGACCAGGAGCAAATTGCTCCTGGTCAGTGTCTACACATGCAGTGCAGTGCATTAGTTAATGCACCATTTTTCTAGTAGCTGTATCTAAGGATACAAGAAAATGGTGCATTAGACTAATATACTGCACAGTAATGCCTATGTACGTGTAGACAATGAGGCTTTAGTGCACATTAAAGAAGTCTAATACTGTACATAGTAAAGTGTCTCACATAGATGCACCCTCTGGCCACATCCTCATGAGCAGGGGCATGTGGTTGCTGCAAGGAAAAAAGCAGCAACACAAATTTGTGCCACTGCTTTTTGCCTCAGCACATACCCCTGCACATGGGGTTGTGCTGGCCCCAGCAGTCTTACCTGAGGTCCTGGGGGCCTCCCAGAGCTGCAGCAGCAACAATCCGGGCATACACAACCTGGCCAGCAGCTGCAGTGTGTCTGTGGCCAATCAGGCTCCAGTTTCGGGTGGTGCACGCTGCTTCCATGTATACCGCACCTCTTGTTTTTGGCACAGTTTTTTTGACACCGGAAGATCCCAGTGCCAAAAAAACCCTGCTACATTGCAAATCAGCAGTGTAGTGATCACATGCATTTGTGGTGCATGCAGTTTACAGTGCTGTAGACAGTTTTGTGGTGCTGCAAACCACATGTGTATGCTCATCTAGACTTGCCCTCTGACTCCATCCATTCTGTTGTGCTTAGTGTGTTGTGGGAAAGGAAACTCAGGATTCAAAGAATCATCTAGTTCCAAGTTGGTTAGCAAGTTTTAAACCTCCTCCTTCCTCACTGCTCACTGGATCATCTTTCCATGGAACTGAATTGTGTTGTTGCACTTTTCTGAGTGAATCCCCATCAATTGAGCAGCTCTACAATAGCAGCATTAGTGCAAATGCCCCATGATGCCATTGGTGAATCTGTCATAGATACCCTGGTTTTCATTGCTCTGCTTTTTTCTACTGAACTTGGGATTTTGTTGGGGATGCATTCGCTTGTTCAGCAGACCACCCTGAAACCTGCTGCTGATGAGACTGTGACTAGATCAAGTAAGTATCTTTAGATTAATCTGGTAAGGCTGCTTTCTGGGTTTGCTCTAATTCTTGTCTTGGCAGGGGGTGGGATTGACCTATTTCTCTATCCCTGATCCACCAGCATGGGGAGCTTTGCAAAATGACATGAGGCAGTTGAGGCTGTGATGCCCAGAAGCCATGACCACCCCCAGCCAACATCTGCAATGCCAGCTGTTGCACAGATATAATTTTTTTCCCCTTTATTATTTAGCAGTTTCTTTTCCTCTCTTAAAGGGCTTCTTTTTCTTCCCCAAAATGTCCCAGTGCAGCCAATTCATACCCCAGCAGAGTGCATAGAAGTCCTCTGTGTCAAATCTAGGAGTAACGAGAGCTCCTTTGCTATTGGTGTGATCTGATTTCTTCTCTGTCCCTGGCCCATGCACTCTTCTCTTGGATTGTCTCCTGCCCTCATTCCTCCCATAAATAGACTAGTTGAAGCCTTGCCATGACTGATCTGGCTCCTTGATCAGAGACAGAAGGTGATGCTGTTGCCTAGGCATATCTACCAAGTTCTCTCTCGCCCCTTAGTTGGTACTGCAGCAATCAACTTTCTTATCTAAGCTCTTTGGCAGTGTAGGGCTTGAGTTTGGGGCAATTGTCAAGGGAGCCAATAACTAGATCTTCAGATACTCAGGCTGAGCTGTGGGATGCCTCACTCCTTGTTGAGCCAGGCATTGACTTTTCTGAAATGTAAATCTGTAGTTGTTTTGCAAATGTTGAAGACTTCTCTGTCAGGAGATGAGTGAGTACATCCATCAGAAATGGGAAAAGCTTGAGCAGTAGTGTAACTGGGTGGTAGGGGTGTGATTGGGGCAGCAGCCGTGGGTACTGATTTGGGCGAAAGGGGAAGGGAAAGGAACACTCCCCCTCCCTCCCACCCATGCAAACCCACTGTCACAGCTACTACTAGCTAGCCATGCCACTGCTGTTGCCCTGTAGGTTTGAGGATGCAGGGGTCTTGCTTTCTGGATCATTTCAAATCAGAAAATCCTTGAAGAGCATAGGAGAGGCAAGGAGAAAGAGCAGGAGCGAATATAACAGAAGATAGCAACATGCAATTTTTTATAGACCAGGCAAAGCACTTTCCTGGATGCTAGTTAGAAGGGTCTCTACCTTGAAGAGTTTACAGCATAGGGCCCTAATTCTGTCATTTCATGTAAACTGCCAGATGCGTTTTGCTCAGCCTTCCATGAGCTTAAAGGAGCTCTGCAGAAATGCATGAGATGTAATAGGCCCTGGACCTAAACAGATAACCTGCTTTTGGGGAAAGGAGAGACAGGGGTGATGCAAGTCTGGAAAACTAAAGGGGGAAAATAGGGCAGCTGAAACAAAAGTCTTGCTAGCCAACTATCTTGTATTTATGCAAGTTTCTGAGCACCTGGCCACCTGCTTCTCCCCCTGCTGCCAGTTTGGTGCTACATGTGGCAGAGCTTGGAGCAAGAGAGAGAGAATGGAAAACAGAAGTTTAGCCAGAAGCCAAAAGAAATGGCTTGTTCACCGCACTAAAGGGCCAGTCAAGTGAAATGCAAATCTGAAGAAAAGAGACTTTAAGACAAAGGGAGATGAAAGTATTGGGAAGGAAGAAGAGAGAAACTGGCACCTTCAGAGACCAAGTGATTATTAGTGCTGTGGCAAGAAAGTTTGGCACTCGGGGCAAAGCCTGCAGCAGCAGCCTGCCATTGCTGTGTCCACAGATCTGGGGGGCACATGTTCCCCCATGCTTGCCCAGCAGTGCACGCAGTAGCAAGAGTCGCTCTCCTCCCATCCCCACGCTACCCTAGACAAGCCACTCACGGCTTCATCCCACACCCTGCCCTGGCTGGGCAGTGTCTGTTAGCACCCCTTTGGTTAGGGGCCCAGGGCAGTCGCCCTGTTCGCGCCCCCTCCGCTCCTGGTACAGCGTTGGTGATTACAGAAGAATTGTTGCCATTTTGGAGTCAGTTCCCCAACCCATTCCTTAGCAGACTGTGTAACCAGTTTGGTATGCTCAATTTCATCTTGCCCTAACCCTCACAGAGCTTAGTGCTTCAAGGTTTTTCTGCTAGAGATTTGAGAGATAATACATTACCCTCTGAAGACTCAATCTTGTTATCTTGTTTTCTTGTCAAGGCACAGAAACCACTAGGAAAACAGGATGGTGGAGGATTAGCAGCTACCTACAGAGAGCAGGGAAGTGGTTAATAGAGGCCTCACCACATTACAGTAAGATTTCTCCTTCACTGCAATAAACATTATGGAATACTTAGCTCTAAATGCGAGAAATAGACTTCATTAATGTGGCTAGGCAGAGATTCCTTGCCAGTCTTATAAAAGAGAGCACTAAAATATCCCATGTAGTAGATTCTACATCATTCATAAAGATATCTATATTTCTGTTCTCCATTTATTTTAAATCTAAGGTACAGTATGGAACGCTGAATTTATTCCATGGGGTTTGGTCTCTGAGAAATACCATCTGGAATATCATCCAGCCACACTCTTATAGGTGTTTTGATGTGGCAATCTGTGGTTTATCTCAAAGATTTCAGGTAGTCCAAGTTGCATCCTCCTTGGGAAATTATGAAGATTTCATTTAAAAAATCTGGACTTTTTTTGAAAATGGGAACCACATTGGCCCTTTTCCAGTCCTCTGATACCACACCAGAGCACCATGAGTGCTCGCACAGCTTTACAAGCACTTGTAGTGCTCTGGTGAGATGCCAGAGGACTGGAAAAGGGTCAGTGTGGTTCCCATTTTCAAAAAAGGGAGGAAGGAGGACCCAGGAAACTATAGGCCAGTCAGTCTTACCTCTGTCCTGGGTAAGCTTTTTGAGAGAGTTATCCTGGTGCATGTCCGCGAGGGGCCAGCAGGGCAGGTTATGCTTAGGGGCAACCAACATGGGTTCATTAGAGGCAGGTCCTGTCAGACCAACCTAGTGGCCTTCTATGACCAGGTCACAAAATCCTTAGATGCAGAGGCAGCAGTGGACCTAGTCTTTCTAGACTTTAGGAAGGCCTTCGACACTGTCTCTCACCCTATTCTCATTAAAAAACTAGGGGACTGTGGCGTTGATACCTACACAGTCAAATGGGTCACTAACTGGCTGGAGGGCCGCACCCAGAGAGTGGTGGTGGACGTGTCATTTTTGACCTGGAGGGATATGGGCAGTGGGGTCCCCCAGGGCTCGGTCCTCGGGTCTGCACTGTTCAACATCTTCATCAGCGACTTGGGCGAGGGTGTAAAAAGCACCCTGTTCAAATTCGCAGACGACACTAAGATGTGGGGGGGAAGTGGGGACGCTAGAAGGGGGGGACAGGCTGCAATCGGACCTAGACAGGTTACAGGGGTGGGCGGATGAGAACAGGATGGGTTTCAACACTGACAAGTGCCAGGTACTGCACCTGGGGAGGAAGATCCAGCAGCATACCTACAGGCTGGGGAACTCCCTTCTCGTCAGTGCAGAGGCAGAAAAGGATCTTGGAGTCATTATTGATGCCAAAATGAACATGGCCTGACAGTGTGGGGAAGCGGTCAGGTAGGCCAGCCATACCTTTTCATGCACCCACAGATGCATCACGAGCAGGTCCAAGGAGGTGATCCTCCCCCTCTATGCGACACTGGTCAGGCCGCAGTTGGAGTACTGCATCCAGTTCTGGGTGCCGCACTTCAGGAGGGATGTGGACAACATGGAGAGGGTCCAGAGGAGGGCCACTCACATGATTGGGGGCAGCAGGGCAGGCCCTATGAGGAGAGGCTATGAGACCTGAACCTGTTCAGCCTCCGCAAGAGAAGGCTGAGGGGGGATCTAGTGGCCTGTTACAAACTAGTCAGAGGGGACCAGCAGGCATTGGGGGAGTCCCTGTTCCCCCGAGCACTCCCAGGAGTGATTAGAAATAACTGTCACAAGCTGGCAGAGGGTAGATTCAGACTAGGTATCAGGAGGCACTACTTCACTGTCAGGGCGGCTAGGATCTGGAACCAACTTCCAAGAGAAGTGGTGTTGGCTCCTATCCTGGGGGTCTTTAAAAGGAGGCTGGATGAACACCTTGCCAGGCTCATTTGACCCCAGTACTCTTTCCTGCCCTGGCAGGGGGTCAGACTCGATGATCTGCTCAGGTCCCTTCTGACCCTACCAACTATGAAACTGTGAAACTATGAAACTAATTATGTATGTCAGGTATCGAGATTGTAGCCGTATTAGTCTAGAGGCAAGAGGAATCAAAACTCATGAAAGAGGTGATATCTTTTATTAGACCAACTAGATATTTGCAAAAAATATATATATTTATTTGCAAACTTTTGGGCACAGGCACCCTTCATCAGGCATAGAAGATTGCAAAGATTGTAAAAGTTCTCCTAGGTAGAAATGAAAATTCGTACTTCACAGGAGAGCTGTAGGTGTGGTTAAGTCTCCTGTTTGGAACAGTTCATTTTGTGCAGATTAGGCTCCTATGCCTGATGAAGGGTGCCTGTGTCCAAAAGCTTGCAAATATCTAGTTGGTCTAATAAAAGATATCACTTCTTCTACAAGTTTTGATTCCATTTCCCTCTAGACCAATATACGTACAAACTGGATACCTGACACATGGAAGATATTGAATTTTAGCTGCTTTTTAAAATGAAAATTTTACAGTTTTACAGGAAAGAAGTAAAAGTTACCACCTGAAATCTGAGACCCTGCTCCTCCCTTTGTTCGAGCTAATTTGCAGTCCAACAGAGCAAAGAGATACTTCTCCACAAAAGAGATTCCTGCCCAGAAGGGCATGCCATCTTTCCACTCTTCTGTGAAATATGAAACATCATAACTAGAAGGAAATATGACTTGGCATCCTGCTTACCATCAGCCAACTTCAAGGTAAAAAGACTTTTCCAGCTTTTCCCTGAGCCTAATCTGCACAAAAGGAACTGTTCCAAACAGGAGACTTGACCACACCTGCAGCTCTTCTGTGAAATATGAATTTTCATTTCTATCTAGGAGAACTTTTGCAGTCTTTGCAATCTCCTATGCCTGATGAAGAGTACCTGTGCCCAAAAGCTTGCAAATAAAGAATTTTTTTTTGTAAATATCTAGTTGGTCTAATAAAAGGTATCTTGTGGAGGCTGGACCTCTCCAGCCTCTGCAAGAGAAGGCTGAGAGGTGATCTTGTGGCCATCTATAAATTCATCGGGGGGAAGGGGGCGCAGCAAGGAATAGGAGATGCTGTTTACCAGAGCGCTCCTCAGGGTAACTAGGGTTTCTAGTTTCATTCTATCCAGAATGGGCTTCCAGGGGAGGTGATGCTCTCCCCAACCGGGGGGGTCTTTAGGAGGAGACTGGACAAGCACCAGGCTGGGGTCATCTGACCCAAGCGCTCTTTCCTGGCCAGGGCAGGGGGTCAGACTCGATGATCTACCAAGGTCTCTTCCAACCCTAAAAATCTATTAAATCTATTAAATCTCTGTCATGAGGTTTGATTCCTTTTGCCTCTAGACTAATACGGCTACAACCTGGATATCTGACCAGTGGTGATAAGATACTTCACATAAATTTACTCTTTTTAAAGTTTAGTGTTAGGGGATGGAGAAGAACTTTGGCTCATCCAGACCATCTGCATGCTGAAGATTATTTCCTATGGGTCATTTTCTCTAGTTTTGTCTAGTCTAAGCATAGAAGTGCCAGTATAGAGGCATCTGTCCCTTTCCCGGGGGGGTGCTATAGGCTTATAAAAGGGCTTATGCATTGTGGTTGCCTACAATAACAGGAAAACTGGACTGGATGACCCAGGAGGTCCCATCTAGCTGTATGTTTCTCTCTCATGCTATCATAAATTCAGATGCACTTCTATTTTCCCTCTCTGGTTTTAATTTGAAATTAGGGAGATCCTTTTCTCATTAGAAATTAAAGACCTCTCTCCCTCTCACTAATTAATATACAGTAAAAGCTCTGTTATCCGGCATCCCCGGGAATGGGGGATGCCGGTTCACCGAATATTCTGGTTAATCAAATGTGCACTGTCTGGTGCACTCCCCGGCATCAGTGTGCTGGGGGACAGGGAGGGGGGCCCCACGCAGGCTGCTTTGCCCTGGGCTGTGGGCCAAAAAAGTGGTGAAGAAAATCTCAGCTTGCAGCAGTGAAACGGGAAGTCCCCTGGAAGTGGTACTTCCGGTTTCTCTTTTGCCGTGTTGCTTGGATGCCGGTTAAAAGAGTTTTCCGGCTAATAAAGTGCCAGTTAACACAGCTTTTATTCTGTGTGTGTGTGTGTGTGTGTGTGTGTGTGTGTGTGTGTGTGTGTACACACTCTTTTTGTCTCCCCACAACAGTACACTACTGGGTTATTTTTATCCAACACAGCTGCCCCAAGTGATGCACAGCCTCATCATAATTTGTCCTTGGTCACACTCTGCCCTAGGTCATGGACCTGGCAGCAAATGCTTATTTGCTTTTTCCCTGTCCCTTAGCATTGTGTGAACACATTTGGCACCTGTTGTTTGTAGCAAAAATCTGAAATGTGTATTGGTGGCTCATTGTTATTACTTCTCAGACTGACTGTTTATCTTCTACATGTGTCCCCTGTTACTGTGGTTTGTGTGCTTCAGCAAACAGAAGATAACATTCTGTCTCTCCAATTTATTCATCACTTCTCTGTTAGAGTAACTGCAACTCAGAGCAAGATGAGTTATTGAGTTTTTATGGCATGGCATGAACTAGGAGAATACGGAGTCAAAAGCTGTCCTGCTAGATATTTTTAAAAATTCCTTTTTTGTTCTGGAAATGTTACCTGTCCTTCTGCTTTTTCAGCTACAGCTTGCCAAATGATAAGGTACATTTCTGTAGCAGTGCTAACCTTAGCATTAAAGTAAAACCTGGCTTATTAGCATCAAACATTGTTATCTGAATGAACATGCCTGATGTATTAGTATAGACACCAGGCTGATGGGTAGTGAGTTCCATAAGGTAAGCTGCATAGTTATGTGATAAACTGTATGTATTATTGTTTGGTATCTTCATCAGCAACCTGGAGAATGGGATGGATTGCACCCTCAGCAAGTTTACAGATGACACCAAAATGGGGGGAGTAGTAGATACACTGAAGAGTAGGGCTAGGATTCAGTGACCTAGATAAATTCAAGGATTAGGTCAAAAAAAATCTTATGAGATTCAGTAAGGAGAAGTGCAAAGTCCTAAACTTAGGACAAAACAACCCCAGATGTACCGATACAGAATGGGGATGGACTGGCTAAGCAGCAGCTCTGCAGAAAAGGACCTTGGGTTTCAGACTCCTGAGCAACAACTAACCATTTAAAAAAAATAATATTGTCAGGAAAAAAGTGCATCACTAATACTATTAACCTTCTTCCCTTTTCCCTCTGCCTTTATAATTTAAATGTGTACCTTCTTGTAGGATGGCAGAAGGCTAATGATCTGTTACTATGGATCTGAACCTGGGACCATTGCCTGGTCATTTTGCCTTAACTCTTTGATCTCAGAGACAGTAAAAGCATAGAACTATTTAGCTTTCCTGTTCCTCGAGAGTAGAAAGACCTGCAGTAGGGAAGGGAGGTCATGCTGGAGGGAACTTCTTGTGCTCTGGACACCAATGGGGGGCGGGGGTGAAGGGGCTGGATCTTTACTTGTGGTGGGAGCATTCTGCACCCCCAGAGTTTTCTAGGGAATAGATGCCACCCCTTCCTGCATGCTTACACCAGGAGCGGTAAGTTTGGGAGGAGAGTGGGAAAGGCAGCCAAAGGAGGGGGGAAACCAGCCAGCTGCTTAAGGGGTGTTTGCAGAGGAGGGAAGGTCTATCAGCTGTCAGTGCCTGGGGGAGGTCTGTCACTGAGAGCCCAGCAGGGGCTACAGCACAGTGGGGAGAACTGTAACCTACAGCCCAGCAAGGATCAGCATCCTGCCCTCATGGCACAGCCAGCTCAGCATATGGAGGGGTCTGTGCAGCTACAGCCCCCTACTCACCAGCCAGCTTGCACAGCAGGGGCAGATGTGGTCAGCAATGTAGTGTGGGAAACCAAACCAGATCCTCTGGCTTTCCTTTGCTTAGTTCCCTCCCAGACCTAATGCTCTCCTTATTGGTTGGCTATCAAGCAATAAAGCAGAATATGGTAAAATAGGGGAGCAGAGGCAGGGAGGGAATACCCTGGGTCTGGTCTGCTCTGTGTGGTAATGACCAGGGATTCGAGTTTTTTGTTTGCCCCAGAAAGATGTGGAAAAACATGGATTTTCTCCATAAAAGGAGAAAAACACAGGAAATCATGGATGGTAGAGTTCCCTTTGGGGCCAGGGGGAGCAAAAGGAAGCTGATCAGACGCAGGGGATGCCACATGCACGTGTGTGCGCGCACACGTGCATGTGGCCAGCAATACAGGCCCAAGCAGTGTGGTGGAGAGAAGCTCCCCCAGCTGCTTGCAGGTAAGTCTATGTGCCCTGGGGAGGGGCAGTGAGGGAAGAATGAGGCAGCAGCTTGCACTAAGCCCCCATGGTGAGGGAGAGAGTGGGGCAGGGTGCTGCCCAGCTGGGGCGGTGCATGGGACTGGGGCAGGAGTGCAGACACAGGGCCTGGCTGGGGAATGGGATGGAGCCACGGGTGGCTCATCTGCAGCAGGGTGGGGAGGGTTGGTGGGGGGACCAGCTCCCTGCCACTGTGCATGCTCCTGAGGAGGGGTCAGGTGCATAGGCAATGTATTGGGAGGGCATGGCGGGGCATATGTCCCCCCATGGCCCTGCTGCCACCACCAGTCCCCTAAGGCTGCCCACACTGCCCCCACCCCACCACCCCTCTGGAGTAGAGTCGCAGCCCAGTATGCGAGCGGCTGGAGGCAGGAGGAAGTGAGGGAAGAGTGGCTCTCTCCCCTCCCCTCCACCCCCCTTCCCAGGCCATTACTTCTTGCACTGTTGGCAGAGCAGTGTTACTCCCTGGCGGCACAGCTGGCATGGGGCTCCTAGTGGTGGCACCTGCAGCAATAA
Organism: Alligator sinensis; assembly: GCF_000455745.1. Taxonomy (NCBI): domain Eukaryota; kingdom Metazoa; phylum Chordata; order Crocodylia; family Alligatoridae; genus Alligator; species Alligator sinensis. The sequence goes on from NW_005841947.1 coordinate 808,118, forward strand.
GCATTTGCCAGCCTGCTCTGCCCTCCTACACCAGGTCCTGCCCGCTGAGCCGTGGAGGTAGCCTGGTGCCTGTCCAGCTAGGCTGCAGCCCCAAATTGCTGTAAAATTGTAAATATATCAATTAAACATTGTGTTAAACTGATACATATACGTATAATGGCATTTCATTCTAAGTGCAGAAAAATGCAGATTTTGAATTTTTAAATCAGAATTTTGGAATTTTATCAAAGAATTTTGGATTTTTAAACAGAGAGAGCCAGGATCCCTGGTAAGGACCTTGTGCTGGAACCCCATTGTGAACAATCAGGTGACCTGACACAAAGCTAACCACAGCCTACCTATAAGGACCGACGTCCACCAGGATCACATCAGCTAATTGCCAGACCTAGATCAGTACAATGCTACAACTAAACTCCAGAGTCAATCTCAGTGGTGTTCAGCATGGTGTCCTCACTAAACTTGAAAAATATTCCTATTGCCCAGAGGATGAATTTTCTCTCTCTGCACAGACCATAAAGTTATGTTCAGCCCCATGCTGGCAAATCTGGTTTCTTCTCGCTCATGTTCAAATGCAGAAATACTTAGTAGCAAAGACTAATCTTGGGAGGGAGTGTTTGACATGGCATGGCTGGCACTACTCGCAAGACAGGATGTGTAGGCGGGCTGTGGTGGCACCTTTCTATTCTGAGTGGTTTTCCACATGAATTTTCTTAAGCACCCCTTACTATGACATTTGCTTGCTTCAAATAAAAATGCCACAGCAATGACTAATAAGTTTCCATTAGCTTGTATTTAATCATTTATTAAAGCCACATAAAAGGCAACTTTCTATGTTATGGAGATCAGGCTGGATGGTACTGGGGACTGCTAATAACATGGGGATGCCCCACTCATTGTGGAGCCGGCATTGACTGGAACGGTGCTGCAGCTCAGCTCCTTGCTGTTTTAACTTGTGGCAGACATCTCAGGAGGCTACAAAACTGCTTCTGCAGCCTGTTAAGTGGTGATTTTAATTTTTCTGGAGCAGAGTGGTGGAAGAAGGCTCCCCTGGTTAACAGACTGGCCACCTAGGCTAAGTACAGACATTCAGGGAGGTTAAATCAGGTTTAAAATGCCTGCCCGATTTAAACTTAGCTCATCCCAGTGCCAACCTTACACTTACAGACCTGGTCTCAGTGACCAGCAAGCAGTCTAAACCTGTAACTGTACAGAAGCTCCATGGATGCAAACTGGTCTAAACATTGCAGAGCCCAGTTTAAAACAAACCTGGATCTATGTAGTATCCAACTTGTTCAATTTAGGTCAAACCGGTGCATGGAATTTCTGTCCACTTCCCCCGTGCAGCCCCAGGGTTGGGAAAACCCAGTCACTGGCCCCAGCCTCGGGGCTGCTCTTTTCACTCCCCCTTTCCTCCACATTGGTTTATTTTTTGCCCTCCGTGCCCCTCCCAGCCAGCCCTCTCAACCCCCATCCCACAAGCTGCTTGGGGTGCAGCTGCTTTTGTCAGTGTTCACCACTGCCTGAACCAAGCAAGTAAGTCCCAGTGTGGGGAGAGGCAGGAGGGATGTAGGTGGTTCACTGGGGGGCCCACCCCACTCCACCCACAGGTCGTGTCTGCCCCCCCACCCCTTCATAGGTTGCGCCTGCCCCCCCACCCCACCCACGGGTCACGCTTGCCTCCCCCTACCCCTCCTCACAGGTCATGACTGCCCCCTACCACAGGTCCCACTGCCCCATCCCCAAGCAGAGCCCTGATCACCTCCAGCTGCTGGACCCGCAACCCTCTGGCCATCCCCCCATCCTGACTCACCTGATACTGGGCTGCCATTTTGAATAGATTTAACCTCCTCCTAAGGCCCCTGAATGTCTGTACTTAGCCCTTATGACTCTCTGTGGCTTTCATATTGGTTCAGAGAATGACTTTCTAAGTGAGATGGTTTGACCTGTGTTTGTTAGCCAGTGGGTGATATTCCTCTCCATTGTCCTTTCCAGAAGAAGCAGGGTGGGGCATAGTTCATGCTTTCCAAGAGTCTTTCCAAGATTATGGCACTAGTTTCCTTTGGGAGTAAATCATTTTTACAGCACATTTAAGTATGCTATTGGTTTATTTATAAATCTCCTGTTTTTACTTTTCCATTAGCATTTCCTTCCTTGCATTGAAATGCTGTGATAGGTGCCCTGAATCTGAAATACATCTAGCAAATAAAACTACCTTGTTTCTCAGAAAGTTTTCAAGCCCTGGAATGTGACTTCCTGGCTTCCAGATGAGCAGGATATTGCAGATGACAGCAGCATCAATATGTTGGCCCTACAGATGGGACAATAAGGTCAAGGGGTGATTATTCTTCACCTGATATATGAATGAAATATGAGCAGAGCATGGACTGAAGTTGGAATAAGGCCCTCCCATAGAGAATATTAACAGCCACAAAGTATGACATAGCTGTTGCTCTGGGCTTCCATATATAAGTTTTGCCAGAGCTGATGAAATAACTTAACTTAAAATTGAGGTAAAGAAGAAAGATGACTTAAGCTCTGAACCAAGAAAGGAGTGGAAATAGATTCATAGATGTTAGGTTCGGAAGGGACCTCAATAGATCATCGAGTCCGACCCCCTGCATAGGCAGGAAAAAGTGCTGGGTTTAGATGACCCCAGCTAGATGCCTATCTAACCTCCTCTGGAAGACCCCCAGGGTAGGGGAGAGCACCACCTCCCTTGGGAGCCTGTTCCAGACCTTGGCCACTCTAACTGTGAAGAAGTTCTTCCTAATGTCCAGTCTAAATCTGCTCTCTGCTAGCTTATGGCCATTATTTCTTGTAACCCCCAGGGGCGCCTTGGTGAGTAAAGCCTCACCAATTCCCTTCTGTGCCCCCATGATGAACTTATAGGCAGCCACAAGGTTGCCTCTCAACCTTCTCTTGCGGAGGCTGAAGAGGTCCAGGTGCCCTAGTCTCTCCTCATAGGGCTTGGCCTGCAAGCCCTTAACCATACGAGTGGCCCTTCTCTGGACCCTCTCCAGGTTATCCACATCCCGCTTGAAGTGCGGTGCCCAAAATTGCACGCAGTACTCCAACTGCGGTCTGACCAGTGCCCGATAGAGGGGAAGTATCACCTCCTTGGACCTATTCGTCGTGCATCTGCTGATGCATGATAAAGTGCCATTAGCTTTTCTGATGGCTTTGTCACACTGCCGACTCCTGTTCATCTTGGAGTCCACCAGGACTCCAAGATCCCTTTCCGCTTCCGTGCCAGCAAGCAGGTCATTTCCTAGGCAGTAGGTATACTGGACATTTTTCCTCCCTAGGTGCAGCACTTTGCATTTCTCCTTGTTGAATTGCATTCTGTTGTTTTCTGCCCATATGTCCAACCTGTCCAGGTCTGCTTGTAGTTGTTCCCTGCCCTCCGGTGTGTCCACTTCTCCCCACAGTTTTGTGTCATCTGCAAAATTGGACAGAGTACACTTCACTCCCTCGTCAAAGTCGCTGATGAAGACATTGAAGAGTATCAGTTGAAGGACCAAGCCCTGCGGGACCCCACTGCCCACACCCTTCCAGGTCGATACCTGAAAGGGAAAAGCCCCTCCTGTCCTCCATTCTGGGATGTTCAGGAAGCTGCTGGGGTGGCTGCACTAAAGCAAGCAAAGAAGCAGCAAAAGGGGAAGGTAGAAGTGTCATGGCATTGGGAGCCAGATGTGTGACAAGCCCAAAGGAGCTCTCCATCAGCTGTGCCAGCACTGGAATTCCCATCTCCATGGGAAAACCTTGAAGCTGGCTAAGCTAAAGGAAGAAAATGACAGTGGGTGCATCTGCATGAGACTACTGTACAGTGGTTACTGTGCAGTAGTGCCAGCAAATGATATTGCACAGTAGTGTATTAGCACTGTTTGTGCTGTGACGAGCTACTGTGCAGTATTATTTGGCTACTGTGCACTTGGCGTCTCATGTAGATGTACCCGTGATGCCTATTTTATCCTCTCTGAATGAGTAGCTAAAGCCTGCCTGTGGCCTAGAAAGCAGTGGAGAACCCAACTTCTGTCTTGGCAGAAAAGCCCAACAGGCCTAGAGTAGCTAAGATGCTAGAGACAAACTGAGCTCAGACTGGCTACATGGATGAAGGAGAATAAAAAGTCCTTCTTCAGATATGTGGGAAGTCAGAAAAAAACCAAAGGCAACTTTGGACCCTTGCTAAATGAAATGGGGCAGCTGATAACTGACAGCCAGGAAAAAGCCAATCTCCTTAATGAATACTTTGCGTCAGTCTTCCACCAGCCCAAAGGGATCACCCCGCCTGACAAGATGCAGGATCACCAGGAAATTGGCAAACATATGGCCATCATTGGCATGGATCTTGTGAGGAAGCACCTTGAGAGGCTGGACATCCACAAATCATCTGGCCCAGATGGAATGCACCCAAGAGTGTTAAAGTAACTGGCCGACATCATCATGCGGCCAATGGCAAGGATCTTCAAGAACTCGTAGCACTCGGGTCAAGCCTATAGATAGAACCATGACTGAAAGAAACTTGGGGGTTATGATTAACCACAAGATGAACATGAGCCACCAATGTGACACCACAGCAAACAAAACTCTGGCTTGCATCTACCAATGCATCTCAAGTAAGACCCAGGAAGTCATCCTTCCGCTTTACTTGGCCACAGCTGGAATACTGTATCCAATTTTGGGCTCCGCAATTCAGAAAAGGTTGCGGAGAAGCTTGAGAGGGTACAGAGGAGAGCCGTGCACATGATTAGAGGACTTTAGAGCAGGCCTTATGAAGAGAGGCTACAAGCCATGGGGCTCTTCAGCCTGGAAAAGTGTAGGCTTAGGTGTGACTTGGTGGCAGCCTATAAGTATGTAAGGGGTGTGCATTAGGAGCTGAGGGAATATCTGTTCACCAGGGCACCCCAAGGGAAGACAAGGTCCAACAGTCACAACTGGAAGACCATTTCAGGCTGGATTTAAGGAGAACTTTTTTTACTGTCCGAGTCCCCAGGGCCTGGAATAGACTCCCCCCCAGTGGTGGTGCAAGCACCTACTGAGGACACTTTCAAGAAGCACTTCAATACCTATCTTGCTGGAATCATTTGGCCCCAGCTGACTTCCTGCCCCTTGGGCAGGGGACTGAACCCAATGATCTTGCGAGGTCTCTTCCAGCCCTGATGTCTATGAATCTATGACACAGGTGACTATGACAGGGAGAGGGAAACCATTCCCCTGTTGATGGAATGTCATCAACATGGAGACATGCTGTCAGCGCTTTGGATGATTCTGTTATCAGGAGACCAGAGGACCCATAGTGGTTTATAATCAGCCATCAGGGGTTGAAGCCAGAGATCTACTCCAAGGGGCAGATCTTGGATATGCTATTCTGAAACAGTTCCTGACTGTCCTACCTGAGCAAACACAGAACTGGGAACAACACACAGGTAACAGATGATGGCTCTATTTGAGGATTTCCATATGTTCCATCAAGAGTCTGAGAGATACATCCAACAGGTAAAATTTTTATCCTGATCATTCAAGTGAGCATGCAGAGGAAGCTGTTTGAGACAGGGAAGTAATTTGTAAGGAGAATCTGTGTGAGAGGAGATAAAGGAATCAAGACCATTTTTGTGTTGTTTTATTTTTAGGGAGCTTTTGTATACAGATGGGCTGCCACCTCCTGGTCAAATGAACAATGGTCCTGCTCTTTTTTTCCCTCTTGTGTCCCTTGCCTTTTCTTCATGTGTTTAAACTTATCTCTTTTATTTTTCTTCGTCCTTCTTCTTTCTCTTACCCTTTGTTCCCAGCTATTTTTTCTTCACCATCACTTTTATTACATAAAATTAAACCATTATCCTCTTCTGAAGCATCTTGTACCATGGGAGCATGGAGAACCCTTCTCTCTCAGTCCAGCTGTTGCTGGCTCTGCTTCTGTACTATCCAATCTGTGACTGAGTGATTGGGTTATCCCTGGTGCAGTAATGAATTAAGTCGGGGCTCATTGCTATTTCACATGATGATGCTGATATTCAAGGTTGCGTAGCAGAGGAGGGCTCCTTTGGGTGAGCAGCAGAAGAACCTCTATGCTGATGTCATGCGGGAGAATTTGGAGATTGTTCTCCCTGGGTGAATATATGTTTTTTCCCTGCCTTTCGCATGAGCTGTGTGTTCCCTGAAATACCTAAGTAGAATGAGTTCAAGGTCCTTCTTTTTGCCTCCAGTAATTCGTAGAAGATCAGTCACTAGAGTTCCCAGAATCTATGGGGAAGGCTGTTGCCCTCCCATATGAAAGTAGATTTCCAGCAGAAACAGGGATTTTCCATGGAGCCTAAAGGAGTTCAGCACATCCAGCAAATCCTATTGAAATTATCTGTAGGTGATAATTGCCCTATCTTTCTCAGAAAGAGAGAAGGGGAGCATCTAAGCGTCCATGTTTACACACACATGTAGAATAGTCTTCTCATAGTTTCCACCCAAACTCTAGGTCCTTCTTCCTGGCAATGACTCTGACCTCCATAAAGTTTAGAAACAGTCAGGTGTCTTAAGGAGTCTCTCCCATCAAAATTTAACAAATGTTTTCATTGTCTTATTTGCATCATACTTTCTTCAGCAAAAATGCAGAAATTAATTTAAAAAAAAGTCTTGCAGGAGTGTTTGGTGAATTACTTAATCCCTGTGAATTATTTCACAGAATCATAGAAGTAGGGTCAGAAGGGACCTTGTAGATCTTCAGGTCCGACCCCCTGCCTGGGCAGGAAGAAAACTGGGCTCATTTCCCCCCAGTCAGGTAGGCATCGAGCCGCTTCTTAAAGACCCCCAGGGTAGGAGCCAGCACCACTTCTCTTGGAAGTCAGTTCCAGATCCTAACCGCCCTGACTGAGAAGTAGTTCCTACGGATGTCTAATCTAAGGAGGTCTAATTTAACCTCCTTTCTTTCTTTGAGTAGGATTTATGACTCTTAAAAACAGCATGATTTCTTGGATGGAACGAGAAAGACCCCCACTGGAACAGATGATCAGTTTATAAGAACTTTGAGAAAAATAAGGTGAAAAGAAACAGCTAACATGGATTTGTGACGAGCAAATACAGTACAATCTCATAAAAATGGCATACTCAGGACTGAGTACCTGCTGGAAATGTGAAAATTCTGGATTTTTGAAACTGGAGCGGCAGCTGGCTCTGGAGCAGGGGGAGGAAGGAGGGTAGCAGTGGCTGGTCCCAGAGCAGCAGCTGCATGCGGAGCAGCAGCATGGGATGGTGGATGGCGGCGGCAGTTGCTATGTGCAAGCTTCCACCTCCGCTGCTCTGGGACTGTCCACCGCTACTCCCCAATGGACTGTAGTTTTAAAAAGTGCTGGATTTTTTATATTTCCAGATTTTTGATTTATGAGGTTATACTGTAATGTTAAAATTATCTAGTTTCCTTATTTGGCAGATAAACTACTCTAGCATGTAAGGGTAGCAGTAGATATGATATATAATGATGCAGTCCCACATAACTTTCTCATAAAACAAATTAGAGAAATATGCCCTATGTGAAATTATTTTATGGTGAGTGTACAACAGGCTGAAAAGCTCAACTTGTAGAGTTATCAGTAGTTCATTGTAATGGAGGAGGACCTACCCAGTGGATTCTCTCAAGGATCTGTCCAGTTTCCTTTAGTGATTTAGATTATGGAAATAGAGTACATTGTTGCAGATGGCACCAAACAGGTAGGACAGGATTAGAATTCAAAATGATCTTGGTAAACTAGGAGAAAGCTCATAGTTGGGTATGACCATTTGGAATCCATGCTTCGATTTAAGGAGAAACCAATAACTACTGAATGCATGAACCCTGCTGACACTAAACCAGGGACAAATTATTCATACAGTAGCCATGCAAGCAAAGTTAATAACAAATCAAGAGTAGTTTGTCTACTGTGGCATCCCTGTAGTTGCACATATTGCTGTGTTGCTTTTTAAAGGGATGGAGTTGCTGTAGCAGCAGCTACTGTGTCGAACTCTGGTTCTAGAGGCAGAAGTTCAAGACTCCCTGTGGACTTATGCTAAAGGCTGCCAATGTTCACCCAGTGACCTGATTGTTTAAGCTGGGGCATCACAGGCATTTGGACATGACACTAAATCACTCCTCTGTATGCTGTTGCCTAAAGAAACTAGCATACCTTAGTGATTTTAGCCCAATGGATCTCTGGGCTTGTGAGTAGCTTTATTTGTAGTTGTGTTGTCTTTTAGGCAAGTTATACCTGGTATGAGATAAATTGATCAACCTGTGACATGCCTACCTTGTAGAATACCCATTGCTTTAAAATAAAAACTAACAAATAAAATACTATAATTTCCTCACATACAACACATACCTTTTTCCAAAAAACAGTTCCTAGAATATTATATGCAAAAAATATGGCTAAAGCCGTTTCTGCTGCTTACTGGGCAAATTTAAAGAAAAATCTGCCTGCAATCCACAGGGATCAGAACAATGAATAGGTTCAGCTCCCTGGCTGCTGCTACTCTGTTATTGACTACAAGGAAAGATCTGGGGGGATTATCACCACTGGTAGCCCACTGGGCAACCCTCGTAAATCTAGTAGGCTAAGGCACTTAAGGGAACCCACCCCTACCCTAGCCCCGAAACGATCTGTAGGAAAGGCAGGGGCCCCCAAGGGGACCCTTGCCTGCCTGTACAGCAATGCCAGGAGCTTGGGGAATAAACAGGAGGAACTGGTCCTCCTGCTAAACAAAAATGACTATGACCTCATAGGGATAACGGAGAACTGGTGAGACTCCACGAGGAGTGGTTGCTCCTCAAGGGAGTGATCCTGACAGCATAAGGGATGACCATCTCATCTTGGAGGAAGGGTAGCAAATGGGCGCAGCAACCCCCTTGGCTCAGCAGGGAACTCAAGGACCTTCTACACCTCAAAAGAGAGACTTATAAAGGATGGAAGGCTGGAATTACTGCCAAGAAGGAGTACTCAGCACTGGTCCATACCTGCAGGGCGTGGACCAGGAAAGCGAAGGCTGCAACCGAGCTCCATCTGGCTTCACATATCAAGGATAACAAAATGTCCTTTTTCGGATATGTAGGGAGTTGGAAAAAAAGCAAGGGTAACATTGGACCCTTGCCTAGGGCTTCAGATGGTTCCAAATCCTTTGGCAAGCATCCTACATACAGGCCCAAGCCCAAAAGCTTGGGGTTCAGATGCCCCCGAATCTGGCTTGCCCTCAGCCAAATGGCCACAGCAGCAAGCTAGGAAGGAATTTCCTATTTCCATAAAATCAGCGTGTAGCTGAGATCCTCCTAATAGAAACTGGCCAGTAGGAAGCTAACTATGGAGGATCTTGTAGGGTGTCCTGTCCGCAAGCAAACAGGGTGCAACACTCCACTACACAATGCCCTTTTAATTGCATTACCTTGGTCAGGGTATTTCCCCTGCCACGCAGTACCCATCTTCAAGAAAGGGAGGAAAGTAGATCTCAGGAATTACAGGCCAATCAGCTTGACCTCAATTCCTGGTAAGATTCTTAAGAAAATTATCAAGGAGACCCTTTGGACAACATCTTGAGGGATAGCCAGCATGGTTTGGACGCAGGTAGGTCTTGCCTGACCAATTTCATCTCCTTCTATGACCAGGTGACTTATTACCTGGACAAGGGAGAAGAGATTGATGTCATATATCTTAACTTTAAAAAAGCCTTTGATCTGGTGTCCCATGACCTCCTCATGGAAAAATTGGCTACCAGTGGCCTCGGCTACACCACAGTCCAGTGGCTGGGAAAGTGGCTCTGAGGTCGGACCCAGAGAGTAGTGGTCAATGGCAGCGAATCATTATGGCGCTGTGTAAACAGTGGCATCTCCCAAGGCTCTGTCCTTGGACCGGTTCTCTTCAATATCTTTATCAACGATGTGGACATTGGTGTCAGAAGCGCACTAGCTAAGTTTGCTGATGACACTAAACTTTGGGGCATAGTGTCCACACCTGAGGACAGACTAGTGATCCAGACTTGGATAAGATGATGTTCAGTACTGATAAATGCAAGGTACTCCACCTCGGGCGGCGGGGGGGGGACCCGCAGCACACTTATAGGCTTGACAGTGCTACAGTTGCTAGCACCATGGCTGAAAGAGACTTGGGGGTCATGACTGACCACAAGGTGAACATGAGCCACCAAGCAATGTCCAGCTGGTAAAGCAAACAAAACCCTGGCTTGCATCCATAGATGCTCCTCAAGTAAATCTCAGGATGTCATCCTCCCACTGGACTCGGCCTTGGTGAGGCCACAGCTGGAGTACTGCATCCAATTCTGGGCTCCACAATTCAAGAAGGATGTTGAGAAGCTTGAGAGAGTCCAGAGGCAAGCCACGCGCATGATCAGAGGGCAAGAGAATAGGCCTTATGAAGAGAGGCTGAGAGCCATGAGACTCCAGTCTGGAAAAGCATATGCTCGGGGGACCTGGTGGCTGCCTATAAGGACACAAGGGGTGTTCATCAGGATCTTGGAGAACATTTGTTCACCAGAGCGCTCCAAGGAAAAACAAGGACCAACGGTCATAAACTCCTACGAGACTATTTTAGGCTGGACATAAGAAAAAATGTCTTTACTGTCCGAACCCCCAAGACCTGGAATAGACTCTCTCCAGATGTGGTGCAGGCACCTACTCTGGACTCATTCAAGAAATGCTTGGATGCTTATCTTGCTGGGATCCTTTGACCCCAGCAGACTTCCTGCCCCTGGGGCAGGGGGCTGGACTTGATGATCTTCGAGGTCCCTTCCAGCCCTAATGTCTATGAAATCTTTTCTTCATCTATGATTATATGATTTCTGTGATTCTGCTGTTCAAATACAAGGTGCATATCTTATTCTGGGGCATACTGTATGCAAGAAAATATGGTAAATGAAGAAAGGAATAATTGCTAAAGGCCCATAGATAACAAACAGAACAAACAGTGTTGTAGCCTTTGTGAAAGCAGGCAAACTCCACATATGCCTAGACGCAAACATTTTAGCAAATATCTAGTAAGAGCTTACTACCAAATGTCTGCAACTGAAGAAATGTTTTCTGACTTGGCAGAAGCAAAACTATTATTTTTGTTATTTCAAGCCAAAGATGGATATTGGCAACTGTATGGGATGAGGTAAACAGCTATCTTGCCACATTTTGGTCACCAGCAGACACATACAGATGACTGAAAATGTCATTAGGGAGCAAACTGCAGAAAGCATATTCACACCACCCACAAGATGTACTAACACGATTTGTGGGAATCGTTGTCATGGCTGATGGCACTCAGTGTACAGATGCGGAAAGAACAGAAGTGAAGATCCTGACCACAGCTTCATACCTTTGCTAGAAAGAGCCAAGGAAGTTGATACAAAACTGACTAAAAACATGATGTAACTGTGATCAACCCCACTCTTATAAACAGGACACTGACTGAAGACTGCTAATGCCCACACCTAGAAGTATTAAATCAGTTCAGAAACTGGATTTTTAAAATGCCTTCCATCCTTCTCAAATAGATATGAAACTGTGAAGGGCCTACTGGACACCGATCCAGTGTAGACACAGTTACCTGAACACAATGCAGCCCTCACACATGTCAGGGAGCAGGACCGGCCTGTCCTGTAATACTAAGTAAAGGTGTAGCTTGGCAATGTGATGCTGGCAACATATGTAAAGAGTAGCCTGGCAATGTGATGCTGATGAGGCAGGGCTTGGGGCTCCACTTCTACAAAAGTTTCAGCTTTTGTTTCAGTATTACTGTCACCAGGGGAACAAGGGTGTTCCTACTTTGACCATGTGAAAAATCTGACCACTCTGTTCAAAGATGCTAAACCATTTGAGTAAAATGTTATAAACTACTAGAGAATATTTTATAGAAAGCCACTGCTAGAGGTCTCAGAAATATCTTCAGCACATTGTTTTGAAACTGCAGCATTACAGTTTAGATGGACACTACAAGATAGGCACTAAGATGTACAGAGATGACTTCTTACCCAGAACAGCCTAGCAACATAAAACTACAGCTACTGAATCAATATGTGTGGTCCTGAACCTGATAGAAATGAAGCACATATAGAAAGACACAGAAAGCTTCAGCCAAGTTATGTGCCACTTAAAAGCCATGTCATGGAAAGACTGTGGGGAAAACTATACAAGACAAAGACCTACAAATGCCTAATGCTGTCAGGATGGCCAGATGTCAGGAAAGGTCAACCTGTCTCTTGGGAATACTGGAGATAAAATGAGCATCCAAGATCAACAAAGGCAGAGAATACACACTACCCAGATTATTTAGAACAACATCCTTTTAAGAGTATGTCAGAACCATTCTAGAAGAAAAGCCAGCATCTGTAGACATGCTGGCCAAACATGACCGAGGGTATCAGACATAAACAAGCATGATACAAGTGTGGAAATGCAGGCCAGGACAACCAAAAGAAACAACAAAAGACAAAGCTATGGAGCAGTTCATCAAGCACAGTATCTCAGACTTTCATTCCACATACTTCAGTTTGCTAGCAGAGAGTTGGTGCAGCTAATCCAGGAGTGTCAATTCAGTCCTATCATATCGCCAGCATACCTCAGCATGACTATACCTATAGTGGTGCCAGGAGTAAGAGATGATAAGGAACAGAGATGAGCAAAGGTCAGAGACTGCCACCACCAACAAGTTAAATAATTTCCAGGACTACAAAAAGGATACCTTTTCAGGAGAACCAGGCTACATGAGTTCAATAAATAAATCCTTGTTCAGGCCACGTAGCAGTAGATGAGTATCTGTTTCACTGAAATCACAAAGGCAATCGCCCACCGCAAACCCAAGATATAAAGGACGAGAGGATGGTGAAATATAACCTTGGCTGAGATTTAATCAGTTGGTGAGGAAAGAAACACATGCCGATAAAACAACCAACAGATAATGGAAAAGAAAATTAAAACAGCTGATTGGTTTAAGGCTGACTCCTGCCATCACAAGACACATTTAGGGTTTAGACAAATGTAATACTTGTGGCAATATCACATACTAATCTAAGGTGTCATGATGCAGCTGTTATGCCTGCATGATTCTGTAGTCATATAAGTGTAGTAAAACCCCTATTTCTTTAACCCTGCTTCATTCAGGATCAAAGTGAGGCAATTTAGCTCACTCATTTTGCTACAGGTTCATGGAGATGTAACAATTAGATTGTAATAGCTGATATGTGTTCCCAAGTAGTGCTCCCCCTCCCCCTTTTAAAGCAGTTAAAACTTACTTTGTCTATAACCTTATGCTTGCTTTAACTTCAAACCACCAGCAGAATGTTTCTTATTAGTCTGCAAAATACGAATGTGTGAAAACCAGAAGAAATGACCATTAAAGCATCACTTAAAAACCCATGCTATTTAGCTAAAGCACATTAAAATAGGTTACTGTGCATTAAATGTCACTTAAAAACCATGCTTTAGTTAATCCGCATTAAGACAGGCTAATGTGCATTTTCCTAGTACCTCACAATGGAGGTACTAGATTCAATGTGCATTAATTAACTAAAGCACATTAATGCATGTGTAGACATGGCAGTATATATTATTTGTACTAGAGAGCCAAGGAGTCCTGACCACGTTTTCTGTGTTCCTAGGTATTACCCTGTGGGTACCTCTACATGTGCCTGGCAGAGTTCTGTAGGCAGCCCAGGACAGGTATTGCAGAGGGTGCTGCACAGTCAGGTTTGAGGTACATTGACTAAGCCGAGGGGAAGAGTTTACATTGTACCTAATTACACTATGCCAGTTCCACCTGGATGCTGTGTTAGCCCCCCTCTTGTCTCTCCGTTCACCATTCCTGGTGAATTACCAGTGTTCTTAGAGCAACTACATGTACATCCTTGTGTTGGAACCAAATCACAGCAGTGTTCTCTTGGCAGGCTGAAGTTTCCCCAGGATATCTTGGGGACATGAAGGGAAATTTCCTTATTGGGAATATCCTGCAGAGTCAGCATTTCTCTTCTTTCCCAATTGGGGATTACTCTGAGGTTTCACAGGTAATTTAAAAGACTCATCCACAGCCCATTTTTGGTGGCTTGGCATGGGCATTTATAGAGCTATTTTGGTGCTTCAGTGAGTAAGAGTCTTGGAGAGACCAGCACTCCTTAAAATCTGGGATAGATTCTTCATAGATTTGCTCATTCACTTGCTTAACCTGCTTCTTTTCTGATTCTTTCCAGGAATCACCTGCATGCTCACTGCAGTAGTTTCATTCCCAAAGTGTCTAGCTTAGATCAGCTAAACCCATTTCTTGTTAGAGCTCGCACAATGGGCAAAATTGGATTGCACGATTTTTGAATAAGAAAGTGCATTCTGCTTTTAGAGGTATTACCATTCCCATAACGCTTCCGGTATCTATCATAGGAAATATTACCGGGACCAGACCTCTAACACAAGAATGAAGTTGTTAAATGCACCTGCTTTATAGGAATTGACAAACTTCTGGGTTGTGTTATTTTTTCCAGTCCCAGAAAAATCACAAACAACAATCCACTCGTCTTCAATCTCTTGAAAAAGTCCCACTGATAAAATACCCATTTCCACAGTCAAACTTTGATTGCTTCAAGGTGTGGTGCAGATGACTGCCCTGGCAAACCTCCAAACCAGGCAAAATCAACTCCTGCCTTGTGTTTTCTATTGGGTGTGAGATTCTTTTTTGCTTCCTGAGCTGAACTGTCTTGTGGTGGTGCTGTGTTCTGCTAAACCAGGGGATAAAGTGATTCTGTTTTGCCAAATGAGAGAAACCACAAGACAGATGTAAAAATTAATAAATACATTTAAAAAAATAGAAAGAAAGAAAGAATTACACTGTGAGACAGGTATAAAGTTGACATCCCTGGCCTTTGGGAGTTTCAAGAGTTAACTCAAAGCTCCTAACCCCTTCAGGGACAAAAGAGAAGTAGCTTTCTCCATCTCTTGTTACTCATCCTGTGACTTGAGCATTGGGGTTGTAGCTGGTACAGCAGCCACTGAGAGGATTTGTGAAAGGTTAGATGTACCTGTAGGTACGTACCTAGTCTTACTGGGTAAGTATCTTCCCTCTCTTTATCAGAAGCTTCATGGTCCTTAAAAATCTGTTTGCTTCCACCTGAACTTCTTCCCTAGAGGTTTCTTAGCTTTTTGAGGGTTCAACAACTAAAATAGCAAGAATCTGAGAGAAAGGGAGAGAAGAGGAGGGAGAATGCCACCTCTATACCTCATTAGGAACTCAGGGCCAGATCCTCAGTTTGTGTTAATCTGGTTAGCTATATTGTCTTCTCTGGAGCTATCCTGGTTTCACCAGTTGAAAATCAGATTGTCCAGAGAGTCCTAAGGACTGATACAGGATTATTCTGAATATTCCAGTAATCTGTTCATAGCTCACATTATTTATTGTTTATATATAAGCTGTCTAGACATTATAATAATTCACTAGATTTATAATAACACTCTAATGACCACCAATTAGTATTTAAGGGGTGTAGGTTGTAGCCGTGTTGGTCTAAGGACATAGGCAGACAATATTCCTTGGGTGAATCTGATATCTTTTATTAGACCAACCCAAATAGTTGGAAAATAATTATTAAGCAAGCTTTTGGGTTCAAAAACCCTTCATCAGGCTAAGTAAGTTTCAGCAGTTGGTGCATGCTCTTCCTGGATGGAATGAAAAGTAAAGAAGCCAGCGGCTGGGCTGGTATGTATACAAGACAGGTAGTCAGTGAAAATGTAGACTGAGGAGTCAATGGGTGAGAGAGAGGCTGGGGAGAGGGGGGGAAGGGAGAGAAGGGGGATGAATAGTGGAGAGATACCTGAGGAGTCAGATGTCAGGCAGGTTATAATGTGTCATAAATCCAATGTCTATGTTTCGTCCATGATTTTTAGTATCCAGGATGTTGATGAAGTGGAGTTCATAGGCTCGTCTCTGGGAAGTGTTGTGTAAGTTTCCCTTGAGGATCAGGACTGAGAGATTGGAGAGAGAGTGGCCCTCCTGTGAGAAATGTGCCCCCACCAGTAACTGGATGTTTCTGTCTTTGATGGATTTCCGGTGTGCATTCATTCTGGTGCGCAGTTGTTGTTTGGTCTCTCCTACATATCTTCCATGAGGGCATTTGGTGCATGGGATGAGATATATTACATTTCTGGAGGTGCAGCTGAAAGATCTGGGAATGCTGATGGCTCTGTTGTGGGGTGTAGTAATAGTGGGGGTGGTGGAGATGTGTTGGCAGGTTTTGCATTTCTTGTCATGGCACGGTCTGGATCCTTTCAGTGTGTTCTGGGCTTGAGGAAGTTTGCTTCTGGTGATGAGGTTAGCGAGGTTCGGTGCTTGTTTGAAGGCTAGGATGGGTGGCTCTGGGAAGATCTTTTTAAGAATAGGGTCTCTTTCTAGTATGGGTTGCAATTTTTTGAGGATTTTCCGTACAGGTTCAAGGGAGGGGTGATAAGTCATAACCAGTGGTGTGTGATTTGTGGGGGGGTTTCTTCTGTACTGTAGCAGTTCTTCACGTGGTATCCGGGTGGCTCTTTCAAACGTGTGATATATCTCTCTGGAGGAGTGTCCTTGTTGAGTGAAAACCTTTTTAAGATTGGTGAGGTGGCAATCCCGGGTGTTCTCTTCAGCGCAAGTTCGGTGGTATTTGAGGGTTTGGCTGTATATCACAGCTTTTTTGGTGTGTTTCGGGTGATTGCTGGTTCTGTGCAGATATGTATGTTGGTCTGTGGGTTTCTTGTATAACGTGGTCTGTATTTTATCATTCTGGATACTGATCATCGTGTCTAAAAAGGAGATGCTGGTGCTGGAGTATTCTAGAGAAAGTTGGATGGAGGGATGGTGATTGTTGAATTTCTGATGGAACTCAATCAGAGATTGTAGGTTTTGATGGCATTGATATATCTTAAGTATAGCAAGGGTTTGATGGTGCAGTTCTTGAGGAAGTCGTCTTCCAGGTGGCTCATAAAAAGGTTGGCATACTGTGGGGCCATTTTAGTGCCCACAGCTGTTCCCATCATCTGGAGGAAGTGTTGATTATTAAAAGTGAAATTGTTGTGTGTGAGGATGAAGTGTATAAGGTCAGTAATATCTTTGGGTCTGTATTCTGAGTTGTAATCTTGTTCCTGTAGATATGTAAGGCAGGCTTGGATGCCATCCTGGTGTGGGATGTTGGTATTTAATGTACTCTCACACAGGTAATGTGTAATTTACTCAGCCAGCAGCATTAAAAAACATAAGCCACAAAGTCACCCATTTATCATCATAAAACAATCACAAACAGGTAATAAATTAACCCCAGGTACTAGAAGTTTTCTATTATAAGCCTGATGATGTCCCTGCCATTTTTTTAAAGCATGGTTATGAAAAATGTTTTTGTTTTTTTCTTCAAATGTTCCAAATACACTTGTTTGCCAAGGGAGATTTTACATATTTACTTATGTTTTTATTTACCTATGAATTTCAAACAAATCACAGAAGCTGTTTAAGAGCTGTGGGAATGTGAAAAAATGGGTGGAAATTCTCTCTTAAATGGGTGGAACTCATTACATCCCCGCACTGAATGTTTGGCTTCCCGCACCATCTCCAGGATCAGTGGGACATTCTTTACTGGTTCGTACTTGACCAGGACTAACAAGCCATGATCCCACTTGGTTTCTCTTGTAGGAGCAGGTTTTGAGATTCTCAACCTTCTGTGATCTCCCAGACTGCAAGGACTCCAGGCAAAGCAAGATCTCAAGAGGCATCCACACAAGTAAGGAATAATAATGTATACCTGCCCTGCATTTATCAGTGCATACAATAAAAGACTCGGATATCAACAAAACATCCCTGAGCACTAAAGCTTGCTCATCAAACTTGCCTCTGCTGTGTGACTGCAAATGTAAAAGCTGGTCTTTAATTATAGGTAGGCTTTGTAACAGGGAGCCCAGCAGGTATCTCCACAGAAAGGTGCAAGTAGCTGCACACAAGGAGAGTAGGCAAGCAGGGATCTATAGGGTTGCAAATGGATACTGTATGCCTAACAACAGGACAGTAGGGCAGAGCCTGGGGTAGGCAGGAGGGGAACAGCTTCTGTTTAGCTAGAGAAGCAGCAATAGGCTGCTCACTAAACTGTGAGGACAATCGTGTGGCCAGTTAGGGGAGCACCTGAATGGAAGACAGGGAGCTCAGGGGATATAAGGCTGGGTTCCTGAGGCAGAGGGACCCTTGCTGCCCTGAACTCTGCAAGGAGGGGAACTCCTGCCCACTTGGGTTGGCAAGGAGTGGAAGCTGCAGGCTGGCTCAGGTTCAATGCCCCCAGGTGATAAGAGAGAGCCAGTGGGTGGGGAAGTGGCTTTGGAAGCAGTATGGTGAGCCAGAAGGTGTGCTGAACATTTTGTTGGAAGTGGTTTCCTTGCATTTCTGTTTCAGTCAAACCAAAGGATTGCACTGTGACTGTAGGGGTGGTAAGGAGGCCATGCAGGGGTGCCAGAGCCGTAGACCTGGTACTGAGCCCTGCCAAGGGCAGAGGTGTGCACCTGCAAGAGACAGAGAGGCAGGGGTAGGCTGTGACCAAGATGGCACAGCTTGAGCATCAAGGGAGAGGGGGCTGAGTTGAGAAGCCAGGCCAGAGCAAGTGGGCCCAGGCTAGAAGCCTACAGCCAAAGTAACCAGCAAGCTAAGGCCAAGAGGGCTGGCGCCTGTACAGTTAAGTGAAGGGCAACTGAGTGACACCTCCAAGGCATGGGCATGGCTCTAAGGGGAGCTGGAGACCATGATTAATGCCCTGAAGGCAGGTTGGTGCCTGAGGGCACAGCCAGGGCCAATAGAGACCAATCTGTTAGTGAGCTGCAGGAGCTGGTTGTTGGCTCGAAAATGATATTTAGAGATTTGTTTTTAGGAATTGGCTTGTAGATAAAGTATATTGCATTAAAACAATGGTCCAGGGGAATGGCAAGGGTTAATTGGTTTCTAAAAGCTTGTTTGCGACAAAGTTTCCTTCAAAGCCCATTGTGTCTGAAGCCAGCAGACATACAGGCTGGGTAAATTGGAGGTTTGGGTTTGCCCAGAGCAAGGTGTCTGGCCAATAAATCCAGTGCCAGCACTGGTGGGGCATGGAGTGGTAGTGGATTTTGAGTCCATTGCCACGAGCAGGATTGGGACCTGGCAAGTGGGTGAAGCTAGGCCAAATGGGAATTCAGCAGGCACACTCAGGGACTCTGGGGAACCACCTTCCCAGGTAAAATACATCAAGTGGTGGTAGGTGGGATAGAAAGGAGGTCGCCCTGAGGAGCTGAGTGGGTCAGGTAGTTCAGCCACTAGGGGAACGTCACAGCTGACACTGGCACCAGTCATGTCACAGCTTGAATTATATGTGCTCTGCTTTGCTGCAGAGTTCTTCTGCATGAGTTTGAAGCTGGGCACTGTCCAACTTCAAGACTACTTTAATATTAGAAATAAAAACAAAATTCTGCTATTTTCACATTAAATAGACATTCCCCCACCACCACTTCATTTCATATGATACTAGTGCAAAGAAGGGTTACGGCCTATCTAAGGGAGGGAGAAAATCCATGGATGGTGGAGACAGTCCAAGAGAGCTCTTCAGGTATTTGCTCCAGGAGCAGGTAGACACCAAAGCAGGGTGTGTAGGTGAAGAAAACAGGAAGGGAGATGGTTTGAAGTAGGAAAAATTCAGCTTGATTCACTTTCTTCTTCCTGAGCAGGATGCTGAAGTTGAGGCTGCATACAAATGATACTCTTGAATAGATGTTTTCTGGCAAAATAATCTGTGATCCAAAGAAGGGGGAGAAAGAGCAAAAGGCCTTGGAGTCCCCACTCCAAATCTCACCCCCTGAGCCTCCATTCTCCTTTCCCATGTTTTCTGCTTCTCTGGGACGAATGGGGGATTCAGCTTAAGGCTGTCATAGTTACCACAGTACTTGCACATTTTAGCCCACCTAATCTCTGCTTTTAGGTCTCTAGCTGCTGCCTGTTGTGGGGTGGGGTGGAATTACACAATTCTCCTACTTCAAGACAAAAGTCCTGAACTACAGTTCCTTGATTCCCAGATTGCCTCAGCAGGCCTGACTTGAGTTCCTGCAGTTTGTTTCCCTCTAGGAGCTACGACATAGGTATCCAGTAACTGAACAGCACTATTAAAGCATTTATTTAGAAAACTTTTAAAAGAAAACAAATCTTTAAAAAATTAATCAGACTATATACCTAGCTACCTAACTAAGGTCTGAGCTTCCTAAAGATACCATCAAGACTACTAGAGGCTGTGTGGTACTCTGTTTCCTTATGTCATAACCCAGTTCCATCACTAACTTCTGGGAATAATGTCCTTTAAAAGCTGTTTGCTCTTTTAATCACCATGACTGCCTAGTATGGGCTAAGACATTCATATCTAAAGAGCCATTGTACTACCTTCCTGTTTAATTTTCCAGCAGTTCCCCATTGAATTAAAACAACATTGTCATATAATAAACACAGCACTGCTCCAGGGTAGTTATTCAGTCTGTCTCAAAAGCTGGATTACGTACATGTATTCTCTAGTTATTACACAGCAGTTTTACATTTATCATGCAGGTGTTTCCTAGTATTTGTCACTAGAGAAATGTGAAGTAACACACCCTTTATCATTCCCTTTCCCTCATGAACAGGGCATGCATGCGTTGTGATTGGTTTTTCCTTTGATTCCAATAGACAATGGGACCATGAAGGATAAAATGGGAAGAACACCTTTAAGAGATACCTGCAGTCTGTATGAAACGTCTGAGAAGCCTGACAGATAGGAAATCCCACCAGTATCCTTGCTACTGGAAAAGTTTGGTCACAGATCCACCCTTACAAGGCACCAGACAATCTACACTAGATGGGAGGCCCTATCTGTGTCATGAGTGTGGTAGGTCCACACATGGAGAGATCCTCTCAGTACTCTAAGTGTAGGAAGAGCTTCAACAGAAGCCCCCACTTGGTCTCACACTGGAGACTTGTAATTAGGTAGAAGCCAGCAATGGCTCTGCCCAGGGGCCCCTGCCTCACCCATCCACATATGATCACCTCCATGATGGCAGAGATGGCCCAAGGTGTCCATGAGTGGTGGAGCAAAAGGAGGATCTTGTTTGTTGGCCAACTATGGTCCTGTCCCCACCTCTGTCTAATAAAAGTTATTTTTATTGACAATGCTGACAGCTGTACTTGACTTGCTTGTACCACTGAAGGTATTAGCTATATGGGGTGCCTGGAAGAAGACAATACATGTTGGTTTTAATACAAAGCATTCTTATTGCCTTATTAAGAGACGGTTAAGTGCCCCATGATTTGAATTATAGGTGCAATCCAAACTCCTCTGCAATCTCCTGGAGCTGCCCTTATCTCATGCTGAGTTGTGAAAGACAACGGGTCTAGGAACAGACATTACACATAAACTGGTTTAAGTGATCAGAAACTGGTTTAAACCTGTAACAGAACAGATGTTCATTACATATAAACCAGTTTGAAAATGGCTAAAACTGGCTTGAGATAAACCTGGTTGAATGTAGCAGGGCTGTCCCTAGGGGGGGTGCAAATCAGGGCTACTACCCTGGATCCTGTGCTTTGGGGGGCCCACCCCACAGAGCTGGGTGGAGTGACCACGGCAACTCTGTGCTGCCGCCAGCTTCACGTCCATTTGCTTGGCACACCCCCTCCCCACCAAATCTGCCACTGGCTTCCATGTGTCCGGGGGCAGGGCCCTGCATAGGCTGATTTGCCCTGGGCACTGCACCCTGCTTGGATCATCTCTGGAATGTAGTATCAGACTTAACTGATTTGGGTTAAACCAGTTGATGCAATGTCTGTCCCCGACCCCTTGCTGGTTTAAGTTAAATCAGACTCCCCCAGCATCCCAGCATGCTCTCTGGGTTGGGCACGGCTCTCTGCTTCACAGCCTCCCCTCTGCTCCCTGGCAGCAGCTCAGCAGAGACTGCAGGTGTCTGCCTGGCTTCTGCTCCCCACCTCCCCTCTAACCAGGGATTCTAGGTCCCCTCTGCCTTACACAAACACACAGCATTAGCTAGCAGACCACACGCTGGCTACGGCCTGCACTGTGGCAGACAGGACAAAGGCAGAATCAACAGGTAGCTGGTAATGTCCCCCTGTTGTTTTCTTAATAGGGTGATAAACCCTGAGTTAAGGGTGATAAACACTGTCAATTCCATGCTGGGAACCCCTCCCAAATCAGAGCATCCTGCTCGGGCCTGGTCATGCCCCCCTCAGCTCAACACTGTGGAAGGGAACGAAGGGCCCCCCGGCTAGCACCCCCCGGCTTCTAGCCTGAGTCACTGCAGGCATGTGCCTGTATTTTCTCAGTTCATAGGGGATGTCTATATAGTTACAAACTGGTTTGGCCTAGCCAGGTTAGACTAACCTGCAAAGATTGAATCAGTTCAGGTTCAGGCTTTTTGAATGTCTGTTCCTAGCCTGGGTGTCCTATTAGCTTAGTCCAGCACTTAGCTCAGCTGAAATATTCCCCTTCTCCATCCCCAGCCCAAGAACTCATGATTGGGCCCCTCCTGGTACAGAAATCTAGCCAGGCACTCTCCTACCCTTTTCCTCTGGAATGTGTCCTTGTCTGTCCCTACCCACTCAGTCAGGCTGGGGGACTTATGGCCACCCAAGCAGTATTCAAGACGCTGTAATAATTAAATACCTTGGAGAGAGGCATCTTATAAAAGCAGAAGAGAGTTTATGCCTAAGAGGTCTCCCTAAATGGGAATGGCAACTCATTAAGAGGCTGGATATGTGAATGCATCCAGACCGATTACAGCCTGACTTCTCCTTCCTGACACTATTCACAGTCATGGTTCTGTTGCTTAGGATCCTGCTTTGCTGTTACTTTTGGAATCCAAAACATTCTGCACCAAACCTCGGCTCGCCGTAACCTGTACAAAAGGATTCCAGGCAACTCTTATGATTCTATTCCAGGATTTAGTTTCCATCTGATGTCCAGTCTCTCTGCCCAGTCCTATTTTTCAAGGTATTTTGTAGTTCTCTAGTTTCATATGCAATACAGCCTCTTTTTTCCCAATTACCACCTTTTCTGCCCTAGATTTCCAATCCTTACATGATAGCATACAGACCAGCTTCAAATTCAAAAATGATTTTTTTGTGTCAGCCCAGGACAGTGTTGATTGCAAGATATTTTAAACCCCCAGCTCACATAACTGAATGGACAAGTTATGTAAGTTGCTATAGTTCAACAATACAGCTAACTTTATGTACACTCTAACCTCACAGGTGTTTTCCTGAGAGAGGTGGAGTTATGATCTAATTTCCAGCAGTTTCATGATCCTACAGTTTTCTAGTGGTTAGGATTTCTTTGTCAAGAATTGTCAGGGCCAAAGCACATTCAAATTCTTACCATGATGTCACTCTTGTCTCTCTCTTCTTTCTTGTTCGATGATGGTTTTCATGTTTTTTTATTATTGTTGCTGCTGCTGTTATTTTAATATTACTTTGTTCTTTGTAGTTAGATTCTGTAACAGATATGGCCCAGGGATTAACACACTGAACTGCAGTCAGGAGGTTTAAGTTTTATGCACGGTTCTGCCACTGACTTCTTACATGATCTGGGGCAAAGGAGGTCACTTTACCTCTTTGCATTCCTCTTATCATCCATAAAATAGAGATATTTACCCTCCTTTGTAAGGTGCTTGAAAGGCCATTATATGAGAGACAAGTGTTACAATAATATGATTTGGTAATAGCTCCACTACTCACCTCCAGTGTTCATAACTCTCCCACTGTAGTTAGGGAGAGAAGAGTGAGTAGGGGAGTTTCTCCATGTTACAATCTGGCCATAAAATACCTGAATTCCTTGGTTTCATATTATGCCTTTCCTGTAGCTGCAGAAAGTAGTAGTAGTGAGGAAATTTCCCCTCCAGTTTTCAGTAAAGAGCTAGCAAAGCAGGTCTTAGAGAAAGCATTGTTCTTAAAAAGAATGAAAATCTGTTTTAGGGGCAGCATTGTATGGTTCTACCTTAAATTGCTTGCCAAAAATTCACTAAGAGAAATGTATTCCCAAAAGCTTAAAAAAAAAAGTCAGATCTGATTGCACTGAAAAAATAGTTAAAATGTGAAGTTTTATTTTGTGTTGAATAATGGATTTCAGATCTTTAACACCATATGTAATTGCTGCAGAGAGAGAATTTCTCCAGAAATTCAATAGAGGGCATCTCAGGGCTTGTCCACATATAAAAAATTGCTGGTTACTAGCAATGAGTGTCAATAACTGGTGCAGCTGAACTAGCATTGAGCATATTAAGTACACAGGAGGGCAAACTGTGTTCACCATTTTAGTCATTGTGGTGTGAGGGTACACAGCAGTTAGGGTGTGAGCTCACCGCTTGTTTACTGCATGGTAGATTGACCTTACTATTTCAAAGCTGGAGGCAACAGAAGATGCACATCAGTATTATGTAGCAAATCACTTGAATCCAAGGTAATGTTACGCCTTGAATATGTGGTGGTCGAGTGGCAGGCCGAGGCTATGGCCAGTAGCCCGAAACGGCAGGTGGGTACTTTTGACCGATGGAGCAGAATTAGGCACCGAAGCGTATTGGTTAAACTAAGATTGCTTTACTTACACTGGTGGTGATTACAGTGCAGGATGGAAAACTGACTTAGGTTACAGTTGCAAACGGAACAAGATGGAAGCTTCCTGAGAACGAAATGAGACGTCCGTGAACGGCTTAACGAGCATGCAGAGTGGGGGATACGTCGGTAGGTCGCTGACGGGGAGTCACTGGTGGGTGATCAGTCCGCCAGGTTTACTCCGAGATGTGCAGAGTTCTCCAACCTGGAGAAATATGCGGAGTTCTCCAACGTGGGCGGAAACTGCTTTAACTTTTATATGGCTAGCAAGCCAATCACTAGTCGCCAAATATGAATAATTTGGAACCGGCCAATGGTGGTGTGCGTGTTTGCATAAAGTTGGCGGGAACTTTTTCTAAGCTGTACTTTTCCACTGTGATGTAGCATTTAGTTACTGGGCTCTGACATAGCGGAATTTTTGCTGTAGCACATGTATCAAACCAATGGAATTTTCCACTGTGCCATAGGCATACAACTTACTGGGTTCTGACAGAATAATATTCAGCAACTTTACTTTGTGGGAGACTTATTACGTGGGATCTATTGTGTATTTTCTTTCCCCATTTAATTTTATCCTGGGGCAGCTGTTTGCTTAAGGCAGTGGTGCTCACAGTTTTGGCCCTACAGGCCAGATGAATAGTGCAGGCTTGGTCCACCAGCCAGATCAGGCCCCACACTGCCTTTGTATGCTGGGATTGGGCCCAGGGACCCAACCAACCCTTCCTGGCCTGGATCAGATTCTGTGGGCCCTGCACTGTTTCCACACGCTGGGATTGGACCCCACACTGTCCTAAATAGTCCATCTAACATTTAGGGCCATGGCCTACATGGCTCCCCACTGATCCAGGGGGAGCTCTGTGGGCCAGATGGCACAGCTCCAGGGACTAGGTGTGGTTCACAAACCAGGGGGTGCGCACCCCTGGTTTAATGCAGACTGGCTGTCCACCACCTAATCATCAGATGGTGTAATGGCACCTACTCAGGGTATTTAGCTTTGGGGGAGCACTGGTTGTGTTTTTTTCTCCAATGGTATACTCTTGTTGCAACCTCCCCACCCCACCCCACCCCACCCCCCCAACAGCATTCTGGGTTGTGCTAAAAGGAGTATCTACTTGCAAATCAAAGGAAATGATTCTTTCTCTCTATTCAGCACTGGTGAGGACTCACCTGGAGTATTGTGTCCAGTTTTGGGCCCCGCATTTCAAGGAGGACGTGGACAGTTTGGAAAGAGCCCAGTGCAGAACCACAAAAATGATTAGGGGCCTCAGGGACAAGACTTATGAGGAAAAGCTGAGAGATCTAGGGTTATTCCTCCTGGAGAAGAGTAGACTGAGGGGGGATTTGATAGCAGTCTTTGAATACCTGTGGGGCAATTATAGAGAGGATGGAGATGGGCTTTTTTTCTGTGGCTGTATGGAACAGGACTAGGAGCAAGGCCTCAAGCTGCAGCGGAAGAACTTTCTGACTATGAGAGTGGCCAGGCATTGGAACAAGCTGCCTAGAGAAGTTGTGGAATCTCCATGCTTGGAAACTTTCAAAAGCAGGTTAGACAGACACTTGGCTGGGATAGTTTAGTCAGCGATGACTCTAACTTGAGCACAGGGCCAAACTAGATCAGCATTTCTCAAACTGTGGGTCGCAACCTAGAAGTGGGTCACAAGAATACATGAAAGGGTTGTGAACAAACTTTAAAAATGGATTCTCCTTTAAAGGAGAAAAATGTAGAAAACAATGGCTTTTCCTTTGCAGGCTGGCAGAGTTCCAGCCTGCAAGGGGCTACTTGGAGGTCCCCCATATCCTCCCCCCCACCCCACACACCCATCCCCTGCCCCACACACTGGGGGTTGGGGGTGAGGCGCAGTGGGTCAGGAGGGAGGGGCACTGGGTCATGACTGACCATCGGTGTTTGCAAATGCATCTTGGTACAAAAAAAGTTGAGATGATCCTGTGAGAGCCCTTCCAACTTTACTTTCCTATGATTCTGTGATCTGAGTACATCTGTTATCTACTTGAAATTAGTGCAAATTAGTGCAAGGTTTGTTCACACCAAGAATGCTTTGCACTGTGTCACAGAGCACTGAGGTGCCCTGCTCCTAGAGGGCGGAAACTACTAGAGAAAAAGCCCTTGCAGGGTATAAGGAGCCCACCTGTGGGTTGCCAGGGCAACCAGGAGGTCAGCTGACTGTAAGGGGCAGGGCCTGGCTCTTATAAAGCCCAGGAGCTGAGGCTAGAGGCAGTTCCCTGCCAGCAGCCAGAGAGAAAGGAGCTCCTGGAGCAAAGAAGCAAGAACTGTAGGTACCGCTCTAGCAGAGTAAAGGATGCTAGCTCTAAGATGCTTGAGCAATGTTGTTATAGCCAGGTGGCTTATGTTTAAGTTGTAGCCAAGAGGCTTGTGTTTTGCTTTGTTGTTATTTATTACACCGGTGGTTTGGGTGAGGCTATTAGGGGTTGGAGGAGGCCTCATAGGGGACCCACAGCAGCGTGGGGGCCCCAGCGCCAGTAAGGGCGCGGCGTATGGGGTGCATAGATCCCAGCCCCAGAGAGAGGCGGTTGAGAAGCCCCAGTGCGGGCGTGATGAGCCTTAGAGAGGGGGCGCTATTGAGAAGCCCCAGTGCGGGCATGGCAAGACCCTGTGAGGAAGGGCGTAGCAGTGCAGTGAACCCCGGAGAAGTGGGGGTAGCAGTGTGGTAGGCCCGAGAGGCAGGGTGGCTTTACCAAGAAGGCCCGAGAGAAGGGGCGGTATTACTGAGAAGGCCCAGCAGGGCCACAGAGAGCCCCAGAGAAGAGGGCAGCAGTGCTGAGAAGGCCCCAGAGAAGAGGGGGCAGTACTATCGAAAGGGGCAGCATTGTGGAGAAGGGCAGCACTATTGTGAAGGCCCCTGAGAGGGCGGTGCTGCAGAGGATCCCAGAGAGAGGGCAGTGCTATAGAGAGGGCCCCAAGAGAGGGCGAGTGTATTTGACAGACCAACTTCTATTCCAGCTGTGAGGCTTGGGGTGTGGTATAAGGGGGGGTGGGAGCCAGGCATAGCCCATAAGGCTAGGGTGCCCCGAAGCACCCGTTTGCAGGACAAGACCCATGAGGGGTCCGGGAGTCTACAGGACCAGAGGTTACAATGGACCGTGTCCAAGAAGACGTGAGGCAGCCTCCCTAATATATATTAGAACATCAAAGACGTGGCGGGCGAGAATCAGAGGGTGCCCTTGGCCCAACTTGGCACGGAGGAAGGGGCCTTAAGGAGATCACGGCCCTCCTGGAGGACCCCGCCTGTGACACACACTGCTCCAAACACTGGTGGCTGTCATCTTTGTCAGGCAGCTGCATTACTCAGGAATGTGTAAGATAAACTCAGTGCAAATTCCAATGCACAGGGCAAGGCAGCAGAACATCAGGGCCTGAGTCCGCTTGTACCATTTTTCAGTGGGTAAAGTGCATCTTGCTGGTCAAGAACTCAAGATTGGTCCAGAGGTACCTAAATCCTCTTGCCACCAGACAAGATTGAACATCAATTTCCTTGTACTCCCCAAATGGTTGGGATGTATTCCTTGGATCTGACAACTGCCTACCAGACTCTCAGACTCTTCCACTGAAGATGGCTTTCACCTTGGCTAGGTACAGACAGTCAAATCCTGAGGTTGAATCGATTCAGTCTTTGCAAATTAATCTCAACTGCACAGATTAAATTGAAACAGAAGTGAACAGACATTTACCTTTGGTTCAGAAAATGCAGCCACATGCCTGCAGTGGCTCAGGCCAGAAGCTGTGGGGCACTAGAGCAGGGCTCTCTGGCTGTGTTCACTTCCTCTTCCAGCTGCCTCTCAGATAGCTGGGATTTGCAGTCCAGAATTACAGCAGCAGGACTCAGCAGGGTTGCTCATCACTTCTTCCTGCTTCCAGGTGCCTCTGGGATTTGTAGTCCACAGTTGCAGCCAGCAGTAAGTTTGAGCAGGGGAAGGGGTGTTTAACCCCCTCCCTGGCCCCAGACCCCAGCAGGAGTTTGCTTGGGGGTGGGGAGCAATCACTCCCTGACTGGACTGCATCCCCAGCTGGGCTTCCCACTTGTCAGCCTTGCCTCACTGTTCCAGCTAGATAGCAGAGGGGCAGGGCCATCTCTGCTCTCTGGAGCAGACAACACAGCACAGCCCAGAGCTGAAAAGCATGCTGGGATGCTGGGGGACTGTGATTTTAACTTGAACCAGGAAGGGGTCTGGGATAGAAGCTTCATAAACCGGTTTGACCCAAATCAGTTAAATCTGATACTACATTCAACCAGGTTTATCTTAAACTAGTTTCAGCAATTTTGAAATTGGTTTATCTGCACTGAGCTTCTGTTCTGTTACAGGTTTAAACCAGTTTCTGCTTACTTAAACCAGTTTGTGTGTAACTTCTGTCCCTAGCCCTTCTGTTTCCTCAAGCTGGCTCTTGGAAGGACAGCCAGCATGCAGTAAGCACAACCCCCTCAGGAAGTCCTTTGTCGCCAGGTACATTAGACAGCAAGCGGGCTGCTCTGGCAGTAACATTCTAGTTAAGATATGACCAAAACCCAACATCTTGTCAGTACCTACTATTTTAAGGATGTAAAATCAAATTGCAGCCACAGAGGACTACCAGAAACTACTCTCTCCCTAGCCTGTATCGCTAACAGGGTGGGATCTGAAGTGTTAAATGATAACAAGGAACTCTGCTAGCCTTTGCTTCAGCCTAAGGCCACGTGCCCTGGCATTAACTGCTTTTGAATGATATTTGACTTCCTTCAGCGTCGGGGCATCTAAAGTGCACAACTTCAGAGGCCTTCCTCAATGGTGAATATAAGCAGCGTAACATACTTCCGTACCCCAATCAGGTTCAGCCAAATCTGTGGTGCTCGTCTCTCCTATAGCATCAGAGAAGCCTATTATATACAGTTCCTATATGGGAATGAATATTTGCCCTTGACAGCCGCTTGCAGTCAGGTAAAGGCAGCACTTTACAGGCTGGGTGACCTTTGATTCAAATACCAATATTTAGTAAGCAAATATTTTAAAGCACGCAATTGAACTGGGTGGTACTGCCTTAGGTAATAAACTCCTGCTGGGCACTGCCAAGATAGGCCTTCAATATGCAAACTAAGAACCAGATTCTAGCTTTCATGAGCATGCCAAGCTGGGAGGGCACAAAGAGTCTTTACACATTCCCAGCCTTTCCATCCTTTGCACCAGGCAATGGGGTCAGCCAAGTTGCAGTACCTGCACTCTGCTGCCTGAAGGAGGTGATAACCAAACCCCAACAGGTGGCCTCTTATTACTTTCCAGGGTCCTCACCCAAGGGAAAGAGAAGGGGGTGGATGCAACATCTCTGCAAATTGGTCTGGAGGCCATTTGCAGCAGTTTCACGGTCACCAGAGTTCTCATTCTACTGACTTTGACCATATGAAGGTGCATGACAAAATGAGAGTGAGATTAGAGCATGCCAGAAGCCTTCCTCCTCAGTGCTTGAACTACCTGTGGAGGCCACCTGCAGGAAGCCAGGGGACAGCAGATGTTTCTTTACTATAAGGCTGTTAGTGATCCAGAGTGAGTGAAACCATGATACTACCCACCCTCTCCCAGTCACCAATTGGCAAATAAGGATTCCACTACAGAGGGGAAATACATGCCATGCTCTTTGAAAGGGTGCTGGCAGTCTCAACTATGTTCTCCAGTCCATCTTGTATCCCTCCAGGGAGTCCTCCTGGGTATGACCCTCCAACCTAGTAAGCTGTTTCTTGGGACAAGGACAACAGAATCTTTCTGGTTGTCTGTAATGGGGCTCCTATCCCATTACTGAGGAGGAGCGGGCCAGGGAGCAACAGGTTGGCCCCAGGACTCTGTATGAGGACTGCTAGGAGTTAAGAGACTGTGAACATAGCAGCCCATGTATAAGAAGTTCAACCAGAGCCTGAAACACAGAAGCTATGAGACCCCAGGCCATGACTGACAGGCCTGAGAGGAAGTAACTGGTCAGGTGACCCTAAGGGGGGCTTTATAAGGTCAGGACCCTTCCTGAGACAGCAGTCTGGCTTTTACTAGCTGCAAGAAAGGCGCTCCAGACTGCAAGGGTCCAAAGGAAGCTCAACAGTGCCATGCACTGAAGTCAAGTTATTTATGTTACATGGTTATTCTTTATCATTGTGTAAGACTAGAGGACTAGAAGCGGCAGCCAGGGGAGGCGGGTAGGCCACAGGTAATGTCTGGGGCGGTGTTGCCACTGTGTAGAGAATAGTTCAAGAGTGCAAACTGGGGATCAATGGGTTCCTGCAGCTCCAAACGATATGGTGATAGGGCCTATGGCCCTAAAAGACTGAGAGAAAGAAAGACCCAGAGCACAGCAGGGGCAAGTGGGGGAGAGAGAGAGAGAGAGCCAAGAGCCCTAAAGGACTGTGTAGGTGAGCCCCAAGCCCAGGAGGCAAAGAGCAAAAGAGGCCCTGAAGGCCAAAGGACTGTGTAGGCAAGCCCAGAACCTGGGAGGGCAAAGGGAGAGAAAGGCCAGAAGCCCTGAGGACTGTGTAGACAGGCCTGGAGCCCAGGAGGGCAAAGAGAGAGAGTAGGCTGGAAGTCCAAAGGACTGTGCAGGCAGGCCCAGAATCCAGGTGGGCAAAAAATGAGTGAGGGTTGGAAGCCCCAAAGGACTGTGAAGAGGCCTGGATGCTCAGGAGGACCCTGGAGGGTTTTGGAAAAGGACTCAAAGCCTGTAGGACTAAATGAAGCCTGTAGCGGGTCCAAATGCCACTTAGGTGAGAGCACAGGATGAAGGAGGTGAGCAGCCTAATGACAATTGCGGGGAACAGACACCATGGGCCTAAACTTCAGATTCTGAAAGCAACCTCCTAAGATGCAAAGAAATGAGAACACCAAAGACATGGCAGGTGAGGAACTAAGGCCAGTTTTAGGAAACCAGGGTAGAGGAATTGACCTAGTGCAGGTGCTAGAGGGTGCCATGGGCATCCCTGGGAAGCACTACATGGTTACATTGTCACCTACAGCTCCCAGCTTGAGCACCTTGGCTTAGACACATCATTAATGAACTTTAACCTGTCCTGGAAAAAGAAGACTGTCTTAAGGTAGCCACTGGGGACAAAGCTATTCTGGCTTATAGATAGTCCCCCAACCTCAAATACCATCTCTCAAGCAACAGAATAAATAACAGCCATCCTCACTGAGACACCAGACTTTGCAATAGACCCAAATGCTGGCTGTGCCTGCACATCAATACAGATCACATCACTAGACCAAATAACAAGGAAGGCAGTATCCAAGGTTAATTCACTTGCAACTACCAACATGGTTTCACCTGCTTACAATGCCTGTCTGCTGTCTACAACAGACAGACCAGACAATCTTTATGTGCAAAAATGAATGAACACTGATCTGACATCAGCTGCAGAGAGAGACAAAGGAAAAGCCTGTGGCTGAACATTTTAACCTCCCTGGAGACTCCATCGCTGACCTCTGGATTGCTGTTCCCAGGATGCAGTTTTTTAAAAACCAGTTTGAATAGAAAATTGCGAAACAAGGCTTTATGAGCACTCGTGGTGCTTTGGCACGGTGCCAGAGGACTAGAAAAAGGCCAATGTGGTTCCCATTTTCAAAAAAAGGGAGGAGGACCCAGGAAACTATAAGCCAGTTAGTCTTACCTCAATCCCGGGTAAGCTTTTTGAGAGAATTATTCTGGTGCATGTCCATGAGGGGCCAGCAGGGGAGGTTATGCTTAGGGGCAACCAACATGGGTTCATTAGAGGCAGGTCCTGTCAGACCAACTTGGTGGCCTTCTATGACCAGGTCACAAAATCCTTAGACGCAGGGGTAGCAGTGGACCTAGTCTTTTTGGACTTTAGGAAGGCCTTTGACACTGTTTCTCACCCCATTCTCATTAAAAAACTAGGGGACTGTGGCATCGACACCTACACAGTCAGATGGGTCACTAACTGGCTGGAGGGGCGCACCCAAAGAGTGGTGGTGGACGGGTCTTATTGAACCTGGAGGGATGTGGACAGTGGGGTCCCCCAGGGCTCGGTCCTTGGGCCCGCACTATTCAACATCTTTATCAGTGACTTGGACAGGGGTGTAAAAAGCACCCTGTCCAAATTTGCCGACAACACTAAGATGGGGGATGTGGGCATGCTAGAAGGGAGGAATAGGCTGCAGTCAGACCTAGACAGGTTACAGGGGTGGGCGGATGAGAACAGGATGGGTTTCAACACTGACAAGTGCCAGGTACTGCACCTGGGGAGGAAGAACCAGCAGCATACCTACAGGCTGGGGAACTCCGTTCTTGTCAGTGCAAAGGCAGAAAAGGATCTTGGAGTCATTATTGATGCCAAAATAAACATGGGCCGACAGTGTGGGGACATGGTGAGGAAGGCCAACCATACCTTGTCATGCACCCACAGATGCATCACGAGCAGGTCCAAGGAGGTGATCCTCCCCCTCTACACGACACTGGTCAGGCCGCAGCTGGAGTACTGCATCCAGTTCTGGGCGCCGCACTTCAGGAGGGATGTGGACAGCATGGAGAGGGTCCAGAGGAGGGCCACCCGCATGATCAGGGGGCAGCAGGGCAGGCCCTACGGGGAGAGGCTACGAGACCTGAACCTGTTCAGCCTCCAGAAGAGAAGGCTGAGGGGGAATCTAGTGACCATTTACAAACTGGTTAGGGGGGACCAGCAGGTATTCATAGATTCATAGATGTTAGGGTCGGAAGGGAGCTCAATAGAGTCCGACCCCCTGCATAGGCAGGG
>NW_005841947.1:844752-846736 GCF_000455745.1 Alligator sinensis
AGGAGGCTGGATGAACACCTTGCCGGGGTCGTTTGACCCCAGTACTCTTTCCTGCCCTGGCAGGGAGTCGGATTTGATGATCTGCTCAGGTACCTTCCGACCCTACTAACTATGAAGAAATCACCCACAACCTGGCCTGTGTTAAGTGCAGTTTAAACAGGGAGCCCATTACCTGGGTTAGCTTTGGTGAACTCTGTCCTATGGGTTCTTTGCTTGCATGTCTCTCCCAGTACTGCCCCACACCCCTTTCCGCTCTTTTCCCCTTCCTCTTCCTCTTCCTTTCCCTTTTGCACCTTTTATATTCAGATCAATCACTCTACTCTATACAGTGTTCTGGGCTTGTCCTTTCAAAGCATCTAATGAAGTGAGCTCAAGTTCACGGAAGTCTGTGGTCTCTCTATATGGTATTTAGTTAGTCTATAAGGTGCATATCTACTCTGTCTTCAGGCTGCTTAAAACCATGCCTTTTTGGCTCTAAGCTATGAACTGTTAGGATGGAGGGGTGGACATGGGCAGGGCTGAAGAAATTAGTTTACAATGTCTAGCCGTTTAGACCTTGAGGAACAAATAGGCTGGGGATATGTTTTGCTGTGGAGTGGCCTTGAATTAACCTAGTTCCTTGGTCTATATTTGGGCCTTGTGTTTAATGTTATTTCAGGCGGGTTTTTTTTTTAATACTTTTGTGACTTTTTTCACATGAATATTTTCAGTTATTAAAAAATAGAAATGAAGTGTCTATAAAAAGAAATCCCAGTCGCCACAGCTACCAAAAGCTGGAAGTCTAAGTCACAGACAGCAGCATTCACTCTGCTCGTCTTGCCCCTCCCCATGATGCAGTTTAGAGATTAACCAGGTCTGTAAGCAAAACAGCTTAGAGGATGAACCCAGGCTTAATGACTGAATGTCAACCTTTCCAAGAGAGGGTGGCAGTCTAATTCCTCACCAGGGGCCCCTCCCTAAAGGAGTAATGATATGCAAATAGAGGCACACTGCTCTGCCGGCAAAGAGAGAGGGGGAAGGACCAGGTCTTTTGGGGGGAAGGACCAGGTTTTTATTCAGGCATCAGACTCAGGACCTTGGAAGAGCTCAGGAGGGGATGTTTCACTTTTAATATATAACTCTAAGGGCAAGAAGACTGTGAGACGCACCCACGCCTTGGTTCACTGAGGGCAGCTCAGGCTGCCGGTGATAGACAGAGTGAAAGGAAAGCTGACCTCCTGACTCCTCAATGGAGCCCAAGCTTTTTGTGCTGCTGTTGCTTCAGGCAGGTGAGTACAGATGCTGTACCTCTGGGAACTCTCTGTATCCCTCCTTCTCAGTGTAGGCAGCTTCTCTCATTACTTGGGCAAGATGTGCTTCATTAGTGTTGTCTGTGGAACTTCCCTCAGGCCAGCTTTCCTCTGCTTTCTAATAGCAGAGACGCTGTGTGCTTTTACCATGAGACCTGCACACATGAGGTATGTGAGGGAGACTGTTACTTTTTCAGGAATGTGCATTTGATCCCAGAGGAATGTCCTGAGAAACAATCAGAAGCCTGTGCAACACACAGTAACAGGACTGCCTCCTTTTAACATTTGCTAATCACATGAAAGTCTGGAAATGAGACAGTGTAATGGGGGCGGGGATCTAAGCTGTGACTCTATATTGCCATAGATGGTCCATTGCTGATAAAAGCACAACCTTGCAGTCTGTGTGCCTCATAGCTACTACGGTACTGAAATTAGGAACAATGAATAATTGAGATGTCGGTGTGGCACTTCCCTTTCCATGATCGAAAGTTGAAATCAAGCCCAAAATCTGCCACAGAATTTTAAAGAAATCCATCAGCATAAAAAAAAAATTGTGAAAAGCTTATTCAAACCTGGTGTGATATTACATCTTGTCTTTGCAGTATGGAAAGGTGCTTTTGCAAAATCCCATTCCTTACATAGGAGAGGACTCATTGAATTGTCTGGCACCATAACGTGTGGCACAGGACGCTCTT
>NW_005841947.1:846767-854348 GCF_000455745.1 Alligator sinensis
CATAGGCTATGGATGCTACTGTGGTCTCGGAGGACAAGGCTGGCCTAAAGATAAAACAGACTGGTAAGAAGAACATCAGGTATATGCCCAAGTGTAAGTCTGCAGTCTCCCTTAAGTTATTCCTTCAGGGACACGTATAACCCCGTTGCTCCCATATTGCCCATAGCAAACTGAGAGGAAATTAGTTCTGTAGATGTGGTCTGTGTTATCCATGTAAGCCATAGGGCCACATTTACACAGGACACAGACTGCGCAGTAGCTCATTACTACTACACAGTAGTGTCACATGGCACGAAGCATGATGCAACACTACTGTGCAGTAGTAACAAGCTACTGCAGTCAGCATCACCAAAAAGCCATTCGGGGACACTACTGCGCAGTAACTCCAGTTACTGCAGTTATTTAGTACTTGTGTATGCAAATACTAAATGACTGCACAGTAATAACTGTGCAGTCAGCGTCTTGTGTAGACGTGGCCACAGAGACACAATTGAAACCTGTCTCACAGGAACACTGCCAATGAAAAAATGAGGGTTTGGGTGTTGATCTGCACTGACAGAGTTATCTGGGGACCAGAACTCCACTGGGTAGGGAGGAAGGAGTGAAGCTGTGGGAGCAAAACACAGTTGCAATCTGGAAAGGTCTGGTGAATGGAAACACCTTTTCTTTTCTCTCCTAAGAAAGAATCCCACATTGGTGCAGGGGTGATTGAAAACTTTTGCTTTCCTCTATGTCAGTTCACCTTCAACCAGGAGATTCTGTCAGTGGAACAGAGCATTGTGCTGGGGTAATGTTTTCTCTTCTCTGACTTCTGTTCTTGTTGAGAAGTTATTGAGCTATTTATGTCCAAAAGCAAGAAGCAATAACCCTGCGGTGATGTTGCTCAACCATTCTTTTCTGTCTCTGGCACACAGAGACAGGTATATATTCAATTCCTTTTGTTTGATGGACTTCAGTCCCCTTGAGTGCTGTGAGCTCCGATCCTTTACCTGTACAGTGCAGTGTGCCTCTGCGCCCACAGCACTGTCCTTCTCTAAACCTTGAAGTTCCATTTATCTAAGATCAATAAGCAAGGGGGCATTTGCCCTTAATTTCACCTTTCTTCAGGACTGAAAGCAAGTGAGAGTCTGTTTGCAAAGGGACTCCCGGCACTTTTTCAAAATACCCAACTGTTGCAGACACTTCATATTTCTGTAACATCCAACAGAATGCAGGCTGCAAACAAGTAAGGAAGAGATGTTGCAGTCAATGGCCTCCAGTTTCTCTGCTGATGTAAAGGGCAACATTTCCATGAAAGACAATTGAATTGATCTATTTACCCACAATTTGCCTCCAGTGTTGCCCTTATTAATCACCCTTTATATTAAGATTCCTTTTAGATAATAGCTTAACTACTAGCTGTGCCAATAAGTCCATAGTCATGGATGGTTATAGAGTCTAGCAGGTCAACAGGATTCTTGAAGCTTCTAGTCATCTGCTTATTACCATCTATAACACATATTGCAGTAACATGTTTAGAATATCAGTCAATCCTCTCTTCACCCTAGAAATAGAACCTTAATATAAAGTGTGACTCCACTGATTTTAAGTGCATAAATTTGGGGGGGCGGGGAAAGGAGGGTTATTCAAGATACTGAAGGCTCAACTTGCTGAGAGGTTGGACATCCACAAATTCAACTGACTCTGAGAGATGCTGATGCAATGAAAATCAAGATCCAAATCTCATTCCACTTTTTAGTTGTTTAACTGGACCTAGGTACCTAAGTATGATCCTGTTGCACCCTGCTTGAGTCCCTGAAAGAACGTTAACATGTTTACTTTTGTGATGCACCATCCTCTGAGCCTTACAACTAAATTGCAAAAAGCAATGTGGAAGAGGATCCACCCATCTCTTGCATTGATGATTTTTCTAGGATTCAAGCAAGATAGAAAATGATCACATTTAGGTACCTAATAGACAGAAAAAGATCTGACCTTAAGAGTGAAACCTGGGCTATTCATAAATCAATGGGACTTTTGACATCCCCTTTAATAATAGGACCAGGATTTCATACTATTGACACAATCTGGATGCCTAATAACTGGAAACACATAATATGAATTGCCACTTTTAAAAATTTAACCTTGACCCTTGAATTACAGCTATTC
Source organism: Alligator sinensis (assembly GCF_000455745.1). Taxonomy (NCBI): domain Eukaryota; kingdom Metazoa; phylum Chordata; order Crocodylia; family Alligatoridae; genus Alligator; species Alligator sinensis. The sequence goes on from NW_005841947.1 coordinate 848,916, forward strand.
ATGACCCCTCACTGATTTGTTTTGTTGCAGAAAAAGAATGATTTTTATCTGGTGTAAATTCGCATAATTCCACCATATTGGGCCCTACAAGTTTCTGTCTCATTTTTGTTAGAGCCGTGGTGTCAAACTCACTGCATGCCCCAGGCTGCATCCAGAATGTAGAGTTCCTTGCTGGCCTGGATTTAGCCTGGACCATGGGGTGGCTTTGATCTGGTGCATGTGGAGGCCGCAGCTGCTTTGGCTCTGGTCCAGGGCATGTGGTGGGGCCAGCAGCAAAGGATGTAGAGCAAGCATGTGGGCCAAGCAATTGCTTGCCATGGTGGCAGCAGTGGCAATGGGCCAACTAGCCATCGGGTGACCAGGGCTGTATCAGCCCTCGTTCCCCTCCTGCTGCCAAGGGCCACATCTGCTGGACCATGTCACCAAATTCTGGAACAGGACCTGCCCTACAACCTCTGGTAAATTGCCAGTTGCTCAGGGGGCCAGATACAACAGCTCTGCAGGCTGGATTTGACCCACCAGCCATATGTTTGACACCCCTGTTAGAGGAATCTTCTGGGAATCCCTTCCTGAATATACCTTTATAAAAAGGAATGTGTGCCATCATGGCACACTAGTTATAACAAACATGCTAATTGCAGTATTTTCCATTGAAAGTAAAAAGGGGTATACTTACCTTGAGCAGTGAATGTTTAAAATGACTCATGCTCTTGACAGTTCAACTTTTGCTCTCAACACCATTGGAGAAGGTGTAATTTCCTTTTCCTTAAGTCAGGCAGTCTGTCTAGACAGAGCTAAATATGGGCAATAGAGACACTTTTGATTGTACAAAACAAGAGGAATCTTTCTAGGTAACTTGTTTGCAAATGTTGTTTACAAGCAACAGCACTGATGTGTTATTCTGGTAATTAAAATTTCCCTTTTCTTTCAGTCTCTCTGGCTCCCTGTAGACATACTGGTTCACATTCTAATTAGAACGCGTCAGAGCAGACTCAATTAATCAAATCTGCTCCGCATTCTAATTATAATGCTCCAGCATGACCTCACTGTCATGTGTATAAACTCCCACACATTTAAATATTGCTGCAGGGGCACTTTATCTAAACCTAATTGAATGAGGTTTAGATGAAGTGTCCTATGGCCATTTTTAAACATGCGAGGACTTAATATATGTGATAGTGAGGCGTTTTAATTAGAGTGGCTCTCTGGGAATCGTAATTAAAATGTTCCCCCCTGCACCCTTGAACATGTGTATAGGCAGCCTCTGTTCCTTTAGCTAAACCAACGTCACCTTTATATGAGATCAATTCACTTGCTTCCCTTACTCCACTCTGCTAGATGCTTTATGAATTTCCAGCAAGCTTTAAGTACTGTTTGTGGCGGGCCAGTAGGGGGTGCTCCTGCGTTGAGCCGCCCACCTCCCTGCGCCTCCCACCTTCCCGGCTCCGAGTGTCTCCCTTGGGGTGCCTCCCGTCCGGCCGACCCCTTCCCTGGAGCACACCCGCTAGCCTGGGGTTCCCGCTGCCACCATCCAAGGCTCTGGACTCACTTCTGGCTCTGCGCACCTTGGAAAACACAGGCCTGATCGTCCAATGGGTACTAGACCCAATACAAGCACTTGGGGCACTTCCCCAAGTCAGGGGCTGATTAGGAAGCCTCCCTTAGTCCACCGACCTAAGGGGCCTCCTTAGCATAATTTAGACCCACCCCTCAATGAGTCTCCCACACCGGTCTCAAAGGAGAACTTTATTGATTACAGGGGGTAGGGCGGAAACAGGGTAAAAGGTAGAGCAATATCATAGAAATAATACAGGACTATCAAAGGAATCCCATAGAGCAAACCAGGGTGGCTGAGGTAGCCGTTTGAACACGCATCTGAGTTACTGAAGCTAAATATCTGATCGGATCTCGAGTAGCTTACTCACTCGCATCGTCCAGAGGTGCAGCCGGTCCAATCGAAGCTGCCAATACTGGCTACAAACCGACCAATCTACAAAGCATCCCTGGCTACCTGGGCCCGCGTGCAGGGCTGGGTCTTTACCCCCCCGCTGCCCAGGTGACCAGAGCATCGCCTCCCAGGCGCCAGGCTTTTGTCATGCAGACAAGGTGGGAGATCCCCGCTGTGGGGGATTCAACAGCAGCCTCTCAGGCTGGCTAAGACAGATCTCTGGAGAGGGGCACCGACGGGGGCATTTCTGCCACACTGTTTAAATCCAAAGAACATGCAGAAGTCCTGAGCAGACATGCCTAACTAAGGGCCTAATCCTGTGAGGTGCTGAATGCCCAGAATAACCATTCAGGTCAGTGGGTGTTGAGGAAACTTAGCTCATTCCCTGAGGTCCTCACCACCTTGAGGGCTGGGCACCCTGTGAATGAGTCATCCACCTTTTGCAAACACTTGCCGTCAACACAAGGAGGGTGAGATTTTTCCATTCTTGATGTGTGGTTAAAACCCCGAAAGGATGGGCAATGGTTACTGTACTGGTAATGTGACAAACAGGAGGTGAAGACTTACCACCAGTAATGTCTGTACAGTGCCCTTTTGGAACTAACTGGTCTCTGCTAGCCAGTTAAGTGCTGCCTATGTTCATCAGTGCAGGTCTTCTCGCACAATACTCACTGAATAAGCAGTTCACCAGTGAAGTGAAGCTTTTAATTATTTCAGTATTTCTGACTAGTGCTTAGTTGTGCTCTGATCCTACTGGCTGGTGCTGTGGCCTTTGGTATAACAAAGGAGTAACAGGTTGTTATAAGCCCAATCCAGACTCAAGCATGGAAAAGAGGAGAATTTCCTGACCAGAAGTGGCTGGCTGAAGTTGTTAGATACAGGCCTTGGCTGTTTATCCACTTCACAAGGGGCAGCTTGAGGTGATTTTTGCAACTGTGGGCCTGGGACAGAACAGAACCAAGAAGAGAACCAGCCTCCAAAGGCCTTAGCTGTCCTCAGCAGATGCAACCCTCTGATTTTACAGTCAACTTAGGGGCAACTGTTTCCCTCATGCAGTGGATGCTTCTCTTTAGCCCCTTCTTGTCACACTCAGCTGGTTTCTCTATTTCAGCCTACTTCCCCTGTCTCCACCTCCCCACTACTCATCCTCACTCCTCTTATTCTGCCCTGCTGTTCTTTTCTCTTCTGCCTCCATGCTCCGTTTCTCTTGAACCCTGATTCTTTGCTCCCCTTCTGTTTGCCTGCCTGCTTCTCATCACTCAGGCCCTCCACCATGCGCTGTTCTTTCTCCTCCCCAAAGGTTAAACACCACTCTGATCCCTTCAACTCTACCCACTTGACCACTGGCCTTTGCCCCACCTCTCACACTGCTGTTGATATTTTCCTCCCTCTGCTCTTTATCTTTGAAAGTTCAGAAACAAAACTGGGAAGGAAACAAGGAATTATCACCCCACAATTCATCACTGCCACTATAAACCTGGCAGAACTTTCCTCCTCTGACTCTCACTATTTGGACCCTGTGAGTGCCTACGTTTAGCCATTAACAATAGCTGCATTCTTCGGTGGGAACACAGAATCTAGGTCTGAATGCTGTATTAGGCTTCTAATATGGAAGATTGCAATCTAATGTCCTAGGGAGGTTTGTCCATTTACTGCTTTAAAATATCATTGCTAGAATTCTGAAGGCAATGAATAGCGTCATTGTAATTGCAGTTGATTTCATCTTTGCAAGTCTGAGATGAAACCTGGCATTTATTTTGCAGACAAATCTGTGAGATGAAATTGCCAGTCTAACTACTAAAATGAGGCCAGAGAAGGTAAAGTGCACTGAACTAAATTCAGCCCATGGGTTCCACTGAGGCTGGATTTGACCCAGCTAACCCGATTCTCCTCTCACTTTCACCAGATTGTCCCTGATCTACCTCTACTGACTTCAGTGAACTACCTCCGTATTTATATGACACAAGAGTTGAGTCAGGCCCTTTATTTCAGTTCCCTTATAAACTATCCACCACAGGTCACTTACAGACTCTCCATTTTTCATAGTTTCTAGGGTCAGAAGGGACCTGAACTAATGAAGTCCAGCCCCCTGCCCTGGGCAGGAACGAGTGCTGGGATCATGCCCCAGCCAGATATCTGTCCAGCCTTGTCCTGAAGACCCCTAAGGTAGGGGAGAGCACCACCTCCCTTGGAAGCCCATTCCAGAGCCTGGCAGCCCTAACTGTAAAGTAATGCCTCCTGATATCAAGACTGAACCTGCTCTCAATCAATCTATGGCTGTTATTCCTTGTTATCCCAGGTGGTGCCCAACGGAACAGAGCCTCACCTATTTTCTGCTGGTCCCCCCTGGTGAGTTTATAGATGACCACCAGAGTCCCTCTCAGTCTTCTCTTATGGAGGCTGAATAAATTCAGGTCCTTTAGTCTATCTTCGTAGGGCCTGGCCTGCTGCCCCCTTACCATGCGAGTGGCCCTCCTCTGGTTAAGGTTAGCCACATCCTTCTTGTAGTGCGGCACCCAGAACTGGATGCAGTGCTCCAACTGCGGCCTGACCAGTGCTGCATAGAGGGGAAGGATCACCTCCCTGGACCTGCTTGTGGTGCATCTGTAAATGCACGACAAGGTGCGGTTAGCCTTCCTGACTGCTTCCTCACACTTTTTTCTGAAACCCACCCTTCTCAGCTCTCTCTTTTTAAAATGACAGACTAGTATTCCTAGCCAGAAACCAACTTCCATGATATAAAATATGATTAGTAATTTGTGGGCATGGTAGGCACACAGCAAGTTTTATGAACCAGACAATTGGGGAAAAAAAAAACCCCTGAGTCTTGTTTTCCCTGTCTCTGATGTGTGGCTAGCCATAACATCAATACTTGTAACTTCTATGACTGCTTACTGGATCATACTAGAATTCTCTGTGATGAGACAAGAATTATGCTTCTCACCCTATCATGCTGAGTTTGGATCACAGTAATTTTGAAGTCCACTAAAGAAGCCATCTCAGCCTCAACAAGGGTATATTGCATCTAGCCTGAGTCTGCAAAAGCTCTCAGACTGTGCACATTCCTGTAATGTTGGAGCGTTGGTAGTACATCAAGCTTCATCTGTTGTACGTTTTCTCTCTTATCCTCTCTCCAGTGGGAAGAAGCACAGTTGTGTTTCTCCTTACACAGACACAGGCATGCTTTGTTATAAGTTTAAGTTAGAGAAAAAAAGGTCAAATAAATGCATCTTGCATTTGAAGCAGGAGGTGTCGAGGCTTGGGGCAGTTCTGTCCATGCAGAGCCCTGGGAAAGTTCTGCCTGTGGCATGGATGAGCTTCCCCCTGCTTGTAGGGGCTTCTCTTGTTCCGTTTGGTGTGAAGAATGAAGAGTTAGACCACAGTCTTCATCTCAGAGTTGGTCTTGATTTTTAAACACCCTGGGCCTTGAAAATGAGGACCAGGGCTTTGAACTTGACCCAACAACCTATGGAGAAGCAGTGTAG
>NW_005841947.1:854379-877629 GCF_000455745.1 Alligator sinensis
TTTGAGGCACTCGTGGGAACCCATGTGCCTGAGTAAGCATGCCACAGCGTCCTCTATGAGCTCCCTCCTCTGTCTGCATAGGCCCTTATTAAAACATGCAGACATTCTGCATGAACTCTCTCTTCTGAAATGTTTCAGTCTAAGACTGACCACAGAGCCCTGTGAAAAAACAACAAATTCACTTAAAATAACCTGTGGTGGTGTGTACTGTAGTGTGGTGAGCACATACAGTTGAATTCTCAAAGTCCTGAGCTAGTGTGGCAAGTCATGTAGCATCTGACTGAGTTAAGAGAATATATATCCCTTATTAGAGTGGAAATTAACTCTTTCTTGTCAGCAAAGGCTAGAGTGCCTGCATAATTTATTCTAATAGCTTAATGTGGGCTGGGCATATGGGGCACGTACCCAGGCCCACTTCTTAATTGTGGGGGAGGTGCCTCACCCCAGGGCTACTCACTGCCACCTGCCTGCTGCCTCACCTTGCAGCACTTTCTGGTTCCACGAAGTAACTGGCACAGGTAAAGTGTGTCATATAGCACAAGGCAGACAAGGTTCTTTGGGTAAATCTGATATCTTTTATTAGAACAACTCAGATAGTTGAAAAAGTTCTTCTTGCAAGCTTTCATAGAGCACAAAGCATTCTGGGAATCATAGTTTTGTAGAACAGCAGTGGGGTTTGCTGCTTCTGGGGGAAGAATTGAACCCCATTTTTTGTTGCCAAAATTAGCATTTATTTTTGCCCTCTGGGCATAGGCTTCAGTGGCAAAAAATGGGATTAAAGTTCCCTCAGCAAACTCCATTGCCAGTCTAGAGAACTGTGATTCCCAGAACACCTTGCACTGTGCTGTGTTCCTTTGCCTGCAATGGGGAAAATAGGAGGATAGTTGGGGGAGGGGGAGAGATGACTGCTCAGGGTAAATTTTTTTCGCCAAAGCTGTTCTGGGCCACTCAGGATAAATATGACAGATGCAGGCTGTCTTGTTTTGTTCCCCCACCCTCTAAAATCCTGTTAGAAGCGGAGCTATCCTCCATACTGTCCTTTACCTTCCCAGCTCAGTAGTGTGTGACCCCGCACTGGGAGATCCCTTCAGTCCCCTCTGTGGATCAGCAGTGTTTATTCTGTCTGGATCAGGTTCCCTTCTTCCTTGATTCTTGGGGTATCCAGGATCAAAGGGACTGGCACCTGCTACTCTAAATGTGTATCAGCTGGATATGGTTTTTGTTAAGGCCCTTGCCTAAGGGTGTGCTGGACCCTACGAGAAGTACCTGCTCATTGCTGCAGAGAAAGGCAAGAAACCCTCAGGGGTCTGCACCAAAATGACATGGAGAATTCCTTCCTGATGGTGGTCAGTTTAACTCTGAGCATGTGAGCAATAATTTAGCATGCATGTAGGTCCATAGGACTTACTGTAACTGCTTCAGACCCTTGGACCCCCTGGGTCAGTGCCCTGCCACCAACTGTGATCAGGGTCTAATGCTGCAGAGAAACAAATCCAAACAATTAATTTGGCTGGTTATGAACGGGGAGAAATTATCTGTCCTGACCCCAGCAGAAGCCCCGAAGCATAAGACTGGACTCCCCTAATTACCAGACTATGCTATCAAAGATATGAATGTGAACAAAGCTACGGCATGGAGGTGGAGAAAGTGAGAAGAAGCTGTTCTTCCCTCTGTGTTGATCAAGTGAGGGATGTAGAGTGTCTTATTCAGCCTGTAAGCTTTTCACGAAGGCGTTTTCATTTTCTGCAATGTGCAACTTAAGTAAATAGTGTCTATAACTCTGTTAATATGCTCTATGCTTTATAGAACACCAGTACTTGCCCTGAAGACCTCACAAACTAAATAGCACAAGACACACATACACACACATTAAATTTCAGCTTCCCTGTGAGTTGTGGATGCCAGATGGACCTTCCAAATAGGCTTGAGGGGTCTCCAAAGCTCTGCTAGTGGGGTTTGGTCCCTTGCTACAGCTTCTTTCTCCTCATCTCTCTCTCTAGGCTGGGATGTTGATTCACTGTGAGGCCAGCAGAGAGAAGCTCTATCATGACCAGAGCCTGGTGTTGTCTACTGCTTTGTAGCCACAGAATTTGCTGTGAAGTTAGGGGTTTGTCTGGAAGGCCACAGAGTTCAACAGTTCTGCCATGAAAGCCTGAGCCACAGATCTGCCATCTGCTTTCCAGTTTTTCCAGTTTCCCTCAAAGCGGGTATTAATGGGATGGCAGTGTACTTCTGGAAGTATGCCATGGGGCAACAGGATTTTAGGCAGTCGGAGCTGATGTTCAGTTTGCTGTCAGGGGCCATATCCAGATGAACAGGGGCATGTGTGCCACTACTTTGTACTGCGGCGCATGCCCCTGCACATGTACTTGTTGCAGGATGCATCCTGCTGCGGGCAAATTGCCTGTGTCCAGCCCCTCCCAGTTCCCCAGTGTGCTGCTCCAACTGGGTTCCATGTGCTGTGGAGGGTGCTGGCTGGAGCACAGGGTGCCTCAGTGTAGGGCTAGCCGCCAGGCAGCCCCCACAAGGATGCACTCTGCGCCCCAGCCAACCAGGGAGTGGCATATGGAGATGGAGGAACAAGCACGCTGTCGCATGTGGAGACAGGGGAGCAGCCAGCCCAGGGCTACTTGCTCCCCTGTCTTGGGGCACAGTGTGCCTCAGCACAGAGCTCCGTGTTTGTCCTGATGCATGCTATTTTCGTGTGCTTTGTTCCACGTTTTTGTCAGGGTTTTTTTTGTTTGTTTTGGGGTTTTTTTGCTACCAGGAAATCCTGGTAGCAAATTTTGCCTGGTATTAAATTAGCAGTGCCATAAATGGTTTAACATGCAAAGCATGTGGTTTGTGGCACCACAAACCACACATGCCTGTATGTGTGGACATGGCCTGGGAGAGAGCAAAGCTAGAAATTGCAGACTGGTGAGCTGAGTTGCCTGCAAATGAGCACAACAGCCTTGGCCAGGGTGATGGGCCAGGGAAAGTCTCCCCACTTTCCAGCCAGACACAGGTGGGAGGAAGTTCTGAGCAGGGTCACCTGCAGAACATGGGAATGGGGCTGGCTCCATGGACAATGTTGTGGTAAGCAGACCTGGATCCTCTTCATTACTGAACAAAAAATTTTACACCCAGGAATCATTTTTACCTCCAGTTCAGGGCCAGAAATCCCTCCAGGAATGCTTGCTGCAGAGATTATTTCAGACACTGGGTTTCTTTTCTCCCTTCTCCCACCCACCCAGCACTACTCCCTGGCACCAGGGACCTCCCTAACAAGTGCATTTTACTAAGTATGCTTTTTGTCGATACATTTCCCTTTGTGCCTCAGCTAGACCCATCTTTTCTCAGCTTCAAGCCATTGCTCTGGATCTTAACACCCAGAGAAGTTATGTCCTTTGTGAGTATCTTGCAGCACATGAGCTCATTTTCAGTTATACACTCTGGGCTGAGCATAGGAAGGGTGTCTTTAAGGGCATCACCTTTGCTCTTTGCAGTATCCTGGACTTGACTGAGGGCCTACCTGGCTATTGTTATAATTAAAGCAACTCTGAGGCTTCTCTAAGCTATGCTCATGGCTGACTGGGGACTGTTGAGAACTCCTGGAGTAAATAGAGCTCTGGCCAGACCTCTCTCCTGTCCGTGATAACACGAGCGCAAGGTTGTCTACCATAGAGCCATGCTTCTGACTCTGCACAGGCTGGGGAAACTCCTTGAACATTCCCCAGGGCTGGAGATACACGGCCTTACAGCACAAATAAATCAGGGCCAGGGTCAAGTCTTTTCCTGCTCCAAGCAGTTGATAAGCTTGTGTATCTAAGTCAGTGATTCTCAACCAGGGAGATGTGTGAGGAGATAAGTGAGGCATTAGGAGATAAGCAGATAAAATAAGCAGATAAGCACAGGCTTGGGTTTTGTTCTGCCTGGCTGATCCCCAGTCCCCACTGCTGTGCCCCTGTGCAAGGACATAAGCACTGTGATCTATAAATTAGTTTTTGAAAGTGGGTTCATTTCAATCACTACTCCATTTTGGGAGGGTAGCATAAGAGGGAGGGCATCTAAATTGTCGCCTTAGGCCACGTCCAGACGAGCGTGGCCGCATGGTATGTGGCACTGAAAACACATTTGCAGAGCCACATACTGCACATTTAGATGTTCTCCATGCTGCAAGGGAGCACTGCCCATGTGTGTGCTGCTCCCCTTTTTTGGATATCCAGGGGTCAAAAAAAAAACATGGAAAAAAACCAAGCAGTGCACGCACAGGCGGTGTACACTGCTCCAAAGCAGAGCCAGGCCACCTGAAGCCGCCCTCAGGCTGCTGGCCTGGCTCCACGCAGCAGAATCACCACTGCTGCAGCCCCGGGAAGCCCCCGGGACCCCAGGTAAGGCTGATGGGGCCAGGCAGTGCTGGCCCAGCCTTCCCTACCACCCCCAGGGTGATTTGCCACATGCCAAAGTGTGCATGGCATAGGCGTTCCCTGGGGACAAGTAGCAGCAGTGCAAGGTATGCCGCTGCTGCTTGTCCCCGGGGAACCAAACATCCACACTCGTCTGGACACACCCTTAGTGTGTATCGCAGAATTGCTAGTACGGGCTGTCAGGGACTTGAAATTGGGTGCTGCTCGGTTTACAAGTTATGGAGGTGTATCTTGAGTCCAATGAGGGGTGCCTTGAGTCCAAAAAAGGTTGAGAACCACTGACCTAAGTGTACGTAAGGAAGGGCAGCAAAGTCTAATCTATTCTTTTTTTCTCATTAATTTTTACAGTAAGTTCTACAGCTTTGCTGGCTTTTGCTGCATTGACAGAGCACTTGCCTGAACAATAGAGAATTTCCAGTCAGAGCAGGGTGACATTAGACAATTGGAGACATGATTAGTTTCTTCAGAACACTGAACTCCTGAGGTATGCTGTGAAGTACCTGAGAAAAGCAAACAGCCACAGCCTGACAGACATAACTCGGTTTCTTTGTTGCTGAAAGGTGTTGCCACAAGCATGACTGCTGTTACGACAAGGCAGAGCGGGAAGGCTGCGACCCCAAGATGCAGAGATATGAATGGATCTGTGAAGGCAACACTGTGGTGTGCGGTAAGGAAATGACTGCTTTAATTGTGTGTCAACTTGGGTTAGTCTTTTGTCCTAAAGAGGACAGACTAGCATGCATGCTTCATGTGTGGTGGGTTTAACATCGTTGATCAAGGTATCAAACTAGATCAGGCAGCTACTAGGGCTGTGTGAAACAGCACCGTTATGCTTTGACTTCTGTTTTGACGTTTCAATGGGACAGTGTTTCATTTCAAGTTTCGTTTTGTTTCGAGTTTCATTTAGTTTTGAAAGCACTGTTCCGGGGGTGCAGGCAGATCGGAGCTCGCACCCCTGGGAGGAGTCCGGCACAGCCCCCGCAGCCCTCCCAGGGGTGCAGGCCAGCCCCCAATCTGCCTGCCGGATGACAAGAGACTGCTACTGCCAGCTGGGACCGGCGCTGAAGCCAAGTAAACCCGACTTCAAAACTCAAAAAGTTTTGAAACTTCAAAATGTTTCAAGTGCCCTTGTTTCTTTTCAAAGCTGTTTTGAAGGCTTTTGTTTTGTTTCAATTTTGCTGTTTTGAGCTCAAAATGCATCGAAACAGCTTCAAAACGAAACACCCAGCGAAATTTTGCACAGCCCTAGCAGCTACTTTTTAAATTCATCTTGCCTAAGCGCTGCAATGGCAGCAAAAACATTTAAAAATGGTTTCCTCCCTTACAAGGAACTAGATGCATCTACACATCCTGATCCTCTGTCAAACACTCGGCTGTGGCACAGCAGAGGCATTCTGTATGACCATATTCTTACTACACTGCATTTAAGCTATGACACCCTCTTTCATTTGTGATTACTTAATATTAGGAAAAACATATGTTACTAGGTAAAGCTGGGTTAACTAAAGCCCTGACCCCATTGCACCAACTCACATGGACATCCCACTAAAATCCCATAAATTTTGCAAAACCTCTTTTGGCTTCAGTGGTGAAGGACCTGCCCTAGCTTGCATGACTGGACCTCCTGTGGTAGCACAGACATAGGCCATACAGAGGCTGCAGTTCTTATTTGGAAAAATAAATCCTATTTAGTCAGAGAGAGTCTTGCTTGAGGTGTACTTCCCAGACTCTGCAGCCTTTGAGCAAGTTCCATGGGTGGGTTGACATATCGGGGATGGATGCCCACCATACTGGAATTTTTAACTTTTATGTCTTTGTTGCATGATTTCCAAAAGAGCGTGGAGGTAAAATGAGCTGTGCACACAGCAAGTGCTATGTGCATCACAGAATGGGAAAGCCAGACTCAAGTGTGAATTACCAGCACATCAGAGCAACTTCCTTTGACACAGACAAAGCATCTCCACATATAAAGCTCAACACCTGTAGCAGCCAAAAGTCTGCAGGGGGTACCTGACATGGCACAAAGAGCTGCAGTGCCTCTCCCCAAGTGCTTGCACAGTCTATTAAAACAAACAGTGTTGATCAAGCAAAGCACTGTTTCCATGCACCTTCACTGTTTCAGCTCATCTTTACTCCAGCTATCCTTCTGGCCACCTGTGAGTCTCCTTTGTCTGTACTAGGAGATAATTCTTGCTGAGGCCTGGTCAGCTTTGCCAGCACGGTTCTGTCAGCCCCTAGTGTGAAAAAATCACCCCACCTCCTAGCCAGTGTAGCTGTGCTGACAAAAACGCTGTTTGGATGCTGTGATGCTATCAAAAAAGACTTCCACCAGCTTTGTTGTGGTCACTCAGGAAAGTGACTGAATTAAGCTAATAGAAGAAACTTGCTGTTGCTGTGTATCTACAAGGGGGCTCTGCTTACCTAGTTATCCTGCTTAGCTATAGTGGCAGCAGCTTTGTGATGTAGGCAAGCCCTAAGCTGTGGTGATGTGCAGTGAACAAATAGTAGTAGTGTAGTTTGGCGGCATAGCCAGCAAGTCCAATAAAGGAACTTGTGAGGCTCTATTTTTCCTATAGGGGTTGCTGCAGCTAAGGCAGCAGCTGCCAGACCCCTTGGCAATGGATTCAGCTCTGTTGGCAGTGTTTTACTGCTGTCAGGGCTACACTGCTCCCTTGAATAATAGCAACTCTGACAGCAAAAGCCACCTTCTGCTGACAGAGCTGCACCCACAAAGGAAGGGAAGTTTTGCTAGAAGATCTTTTGTGCCAACCTTACAGCCCCAGAAACTAGCGCAAGAAACAAGGGGGAGTTTCCACTTTTATATAGAAAATCATAGGGGTTGGGGTCACAAACCAATGGGCCAAAGGTAGGGAATAGGTAAAAGATAAAGGAACTTTAACAACTGTACTAATGTATACTCAGTACCTTAATTTCCCCCATATGCCCCTGCAGGTGTCCCCAAACAAGCCTTTAGCCCCAGAGTACTCAAACAGCAGCCTGCAGCTGCCCCCAAGTCTGAGTTCAGCTCTTCCAGTCCATAGTCCCGACTGGCCAAGCCAATGGGATCCCCAGCTCCACTGTACACTCCTCATGCAAGACTGGCGAGGTTCCATGTGCAGGCTCTTCTTTCTTCTCCCTCTTCCAGCCTAATGCTTACTCTTCCTTTTTCCCTTAGCCCCCAGCCCTGAGGGTTCCTGGGAGTTGTCAAAATTAGCAGTCATCACAGTTCTGCAGACTGCCCCCACTTCCACTTGCTGTTACACGCATTATTCGTTGCATTGTGTCAACTGGAGGGGTTGCCTTTTCATGCCCTGTAGCTGACATGACTCTTCTGGCACTGCTTTGCAAGGTAGACAAGTGAAGATGTAGTGACTGTGTGGCTGTTACAGTTGAGTCAGCAGACAGGGATGAAACAGATTTAGGCTAACTCTTGAAGCTAGGCCAAGTCCCTGACGGCCTGCACTAGCAGTTCTGCAATGCAGACCAAGGTGGCAACTTAGAGTTGCCTTCCCTCTTTATGCGACCCCTCCGCCCCAAAAGGAGTAGTGATTGAAATGATGTCTTTCCTCTTCTTGAGGTAAATCCCCCATCCCAAGCTAGAGCCCAACAGGCTTTGCTGGGAGATAAGGGGTGCAGAGAGAAGTGACACTTCACTCAATGTGGCCACAGAAAGCAGTTTATAGCTGTGACCAAACACAAGTGCATGGCTGCAGACAGCTTCAAAAATGGCCTATTGGGTGAAAATATGATTTTTCATTGCATGCAGTATCAGATAAAGACATTTAAAAATGCAGCGTCTTTTGTAACTTGTGTCTACCAGCTCCCAGCCTGCGGCTGTTTTCAGAATGGGAGGGGGGAAAGGGAGCAGAAAAAGTTCAGTTTGAGGGGTTTTCAGGCCCACCCCCCTGGAGGATGGGGTGGGTGTATTGGAGCCCCCCCGAGGTGCTATAGGAACCTGGCTGCAGGCTCCCATTTGGTAGCTAAATTCCCCTCCCACCCTGGAACCAACAGTGAACTTCTGTTTGGTCTGGGGTGGTGTTGTAATTCAGAACGCTTTGAAAAATTGTTCTGAGTTACAGCTGGGAGCTGCACTTCTGTCTGCACCCATAATGTCTGACCTAGTTCAAATCAGGGAAAAGATTTAATTTCAGGGAATGCAGAGAGAGGAAAAATGTAAAAGAAAGCTAAAAGCAGAACTGCTGATGGTATTTAGGCTGTGAATAAATGCATTGCTTGTTGGTAACCACACTATAAACATGAATATTTTCTGAGGAATTAAACAGAACCTTCTTTTACTGGGGAACTTATTTACTTTCCCTTTTGCTGCTATATCACAGTTTTGTTTGCTGAATTAAAAATGGTGATGCTGTGTTTTTTTTCAGTTCAAGTGCATCAGAGCGTGCATTTCTTTCTGTGTCCTGCCTATTTGCATGCGAGAACGGTGCTCAGGAAATATTTGAGCATGTATGAAATACTTCAGGCTGCGAGGCCCAAAAAAAGAAACCATTCAGTTCTTGGAATAAATGCCAAACCAAATGGTTCTAATTACATTAGACTCATGGCACTGGGTATGATATTGGGACAACATAAGGAGTGGAGGCAAGGAGGAATCAAGGCAGAGACAAAAGCAGAAAAGGTGACTAAAGAAAAAAATCACCTAATTTCAATATCTCTTTTTTGCTGTTTATGAGAGTGGAATTCAGCCCTGTGCAAAGAGTCCACAACAAGGCAATATTTAATATTTCACCACTCAATGCACAATTCCAATGTCTTTATTACATAAAATAGCATCTTATGAACCCACCCTGGGTGTGCTTCTTGTGGGTCTAATTCAGAGCCCATTGAAGTCAAGGGAAAAAAATACCCAGTATTCAGTGGTCATTGGAAAAACAGGACATTTAAGTGCCTAAGTCCACATAAATGTCCAATAAGTGGAATAAGATCTGACTCTAATTCTTCACAGGGCTTTATTCTGCACCTTGCAAAGCTCTGGAAGAGATTGGCACATTTCACTCATCCTTGGATACCACCAGCAAAACTGTTGAAGTTCCAATGACTTACACTTCTGCAATCACATCAACAGGAGTCATGGGAAGTCTCATTTGGCTTGCAGACTTTTTATTAAAAGTTATACAGTGTGAGAGGATAGAACCCAATGTGATCCTCACATGACAACTTGAATTTGCAAGGCTGGGGGGAAAGAAAACACCTTTTACTTATAAATGGCGTGCATGTGATACTGAAATCATTGAGAGAGAGTGAAAATGGAACTTGTGACATGATTTTCACTGAGTCACTTTTCAGAATAGAAGCAAAGTATAATCTAGGTAGCTTCTGGGTAAGTACAATTCTAGTTTAAAAAAAAAGACTATGATGCAAATTTTCATAAGTTGGGTGCTTTGGGGGATTTTTTTGAAAAGCCAAGGCAGTCAGAATTAAGGATGGCTTTGAATTGTCAGATTGTTTACAGTAGATTGTTTAATTTACTGATTAAAAATGGCAAACTGTAACAGTCAAAATGTGGGTGTTAAAATTTTGAAAAAATCAGAAAGATTTTATTTCAGTGTGTTCAAAAGAAAACATATCAGCTTTCTGCTCTAAAATAATGGTTTTTGGGGGAGGAGAAGGGATTCCTTTTTGAAAAGCATAAAATAAAAGGGTAAAGTAACCCAAAAACTAAGCAAAACATTAATTGCAGGTCAAATATAATGATTATTTGATTTGGTCACTGAGGCAAAAATCTGTTATTTGCCTCTCCCTAGCCCATTCAATGATCATTCCCTACTGATTCCTGAACGCAGCCCATTGTCAGCTAGGTATCACTTTCTGATGGTCTCAGCACAATTTTAACCAGTTGCCCTCCATTTTCATTTTCTTTTTTCAGATAAGCTGACAGACAGGTGTGAAAAAATGGTGTGCCAATGTGACCAAGAAGCAGCCAACTGTTGGGGTGCAGCCTCCTATAACCCAAACTTGATCCTCTGGCCAGATTTTTTATGTGGGCAAAACCATCCCACATGTCATTTTAGTCCTATATGAAAGGAGGTATATGACTCTTCTTAGGAATTTCTTTTCCTCCACTCTAATTCTTTGAATTTGGAGACACTGTCATTAAAATTGTTAATTTTTTGTCAAAACTGATGATGATGTGAAGGAATTCCTGTCACCATGGGAGGGGATTGGGGTGGTGAGGAGGTTTGTTGGGAAACAGGTTTGGTTATGCATCTCCCCAGACTTTCAAATTAAGGACACAATCACAGTTCTGCTTTCTACTGTTTGCTTGCCAAAAATTGAAGTCTTCTCCACTGTGGCATATCCCCATTCAACAGAAGATTCCAAATTGTGGTTTATAAATATGAAGCTTTAACAATAATCTCTGGCTCTCTCTTTCTTTTACACCCACCTGCAGGCACCTGGATCGGGCAGTCCCAGGGGGCATCACAGCCACTGAGGGAAGGACTGGGTCCCTGTGCAGCGTATGCAGACAGGCAAGCTCCAGGGGAAAAAAAAAAAAGATCAGGCTTGCCCCTTTTTTTTTTTCCCCCTTTGGTGGAGCCTGCCTTCCTGGGCTGCTGCCAGGCTGCCTGCACAGCCCCTGAGCTGCATGGAGCCCGGTACTTCGCTCTGCAGCTGTAGGGCAGCAAACTAAAACACCTCAGAGGTGTTTTAGTTTGCTGTGCCCCAAAGTCATTTAGGGCACATTATACCACCAAACAGTGGTGACGCATAGGGGGAGCACAGGGGTGCCCCCCCTGCAAGTGCTGGGCAGAGAGTGGGAGCGTAGATGAAGCACTGTGGCCACTTCCAGGAGAACTGTGGCCACTTCCTGGTCAGTGTGCTCGGCTGCGGCCCCCCCCACCAGTTGGTGACTGGTCCCTGGGGAGACATGTGTTCCCACTGACTAAGGTGGCACCAGTCGCCCATGCCGCCAAATGTGCTACAGTGGTTGGAATTAATTGCACAATATACCGCCGATTCGTGCAAACACCAACACCATTAAAGTGGTGCAAGAGCATTTAACCCACTTTAAAGTGTTGTGTACACATGCCCCTCGTTTTGTCTACACATGCACTTTGGAAATATATGGGAGCCCTGAATGACTGGTTTTAATTCCTTCCCCATGGGATGATATGCCATCTGTCAAAGACCCAAAATGGGCGAGTCTGGAAGTGCAACATGCATTACTTTCTTGGAGATGGGAGGTGAGTCTGCATCTGCTATGTCTTAAGGAACTGTTACTGCTGAGAAGGAGAAGGGACCTCCTGCCTCTCATGGAATAGGAAAGTTCACTTCACTTCTGGAAGAAGTCCTGTTCACTCCAATAAATTATCATTTATAAGGCTTTTGTCTTTGAAAGTAGTGGCCAATAATCTCTTCTGCATCTTCCACTTCCACAGAGTGGAGAACCTCAGAGGTGAGAGGAGAGTCACATTTGCCATTTTCTACTTTAGGGATAGTAACTTTTTTTGGCTTTTCCCAATGGCTGCGCAGAATGCTGGACCCACCAAAGCATATTGCCATGTTTCAAGCCTCACCTGCTTCATGCCTGTAGCAGCGTTCTCTCTAAGCTGCGCAGCATGCACAGCTGTGCAGGTGTGCTCATGCTGTGCTGGCAGGCACGTCTGCGCAGCCGCGCACACCACACAGTTTGAGGGAATGCTGGCCTGTAGAGATTTTGGTGTATCCAAGACTGACTTGAGGAATGTTTAGCCTGGGGCCAGCATTATTCATGTTAAAGGAATCAATAGCAAACTTTATCTGTCTTTTCAGTGTTTTTTTAGGCTTATATTGAAATGCATTTGTTTTCTGCTCAAGTCCTCTCAGTATGTGAAATCAACACCCAAAAGGTCAGCAACCTACATCCCATGGGCTAGATACATCGTGCGAAGAGATTGGATCCGGCATATGGTAGCATGGGATCAGTGGCATTTGGTGGTGGGGGCACCTTCTCTGCCATGCTTCATGCATTTCTCTACCATGTACCACCCACCCCCTCTACAGTGACAAGTGGCCATCTCAGCCTTCTCTACCCTGTGCTGAGGGGTGCTCTCTTGCTCCATTACTGCAGCCTCCACTTACTCTTGCTGCTTCCCATAGCTGCTGGTGATGGAAATTGGTAGCAAAGCTAAGTGGAGGCTTCCGCTGGGGGGTGTGAGAGCAAGAAACCAGCCCTTGGCATAGACCAGAGATGGCTTTGTAGGGCAGTGCTTTTCAGCTGGTGTGCCATGAGAACTGAATGCAAATGACCTGAATCTGATTCAGATCTGCTCCTTGTTCTACATCAAGAAAGGATCCAAATCGGATTCAGTTCATTCAGACTCAGCTCCTTCAAATTTGCTCCTTGTCACCTGTCAAGGCCTGGGAAGAATCTGAACACACTAAATCTGATTCAGATCATTTGTGGGCCCTGGGCACAGACTGAACCTGAAGGAACTGAATCGGGACTCGGGCTGCGCAGGGTGGCACCCCCATGCAGGGGCAGGGAGGGGCAGGGAGGTGCAGTGCTGCAGTGTGGCTCTGCCCGTGTGAATACATGGGGAGGCAGGCTTGGCACGACTGGGAATCACCTCAGGAGGGGGAAGGAGCAGCTGCCAGGCCCAGCCCTGCCAAGATGCTGAGTGCTGAGGAGCCACGGTACACACAGATCAGGCTGAGGCTGCCCCTAGAGTTGGGGCAGGCTTGGAGCAAGAGGGGAGGCCTTGCAAGCCCCATACAACACCAAGCACTTCCCCCCAGGTCCTTACAGAGGCACCATGTTAGGTTCTGTAAGGCTGGAGGCACTGGGTACCTCCCAGTGGCACTGGGTGTTGGTTGCAGCCAGGCTGGGGGTAGGTTTTGGACTGGGTTGTGCCAATGCTCCTGCTGGCACCAGCCCTGCAGCATCCTGGCTAAAGGGTCTTGCCTATCTGCTTAGGGTCAGACCGACACTGCACTGGGAGCAGGAAGGAATTTTACCCCCTGCTTAGATTGGTGCAGAGTGAGCTGCCTTCTGCAGTGGTGCACAGCCTCTGCCTGGGATCTCTCAAGCATCTATTCACCACCTTTGCAGTGGCAGGACACTGGCTGGCCTAGGCCCCCCCCCCTTTATGTGCCAGGGGTGATGTCTACTGCTGTGTGAGGGGTGATGGCATAGTTTCTGGACATGGGGTTTGTCTGGGATAGTTTGCACAGGGCTTGGGCTAGGTCCCTGCCAGCCCCCCGGCTCTAGGATGCTATGATTCTATGCCAGGCCACTCGTCTCCTGGGCAGGTAACACAGGGGTGTCTTCATTGGGAGGAAAGTGTGGCACCAGCAATATAAAATGCTGCATTTAAAATATGAAATGCTGACAAAGAAAGATATTTGATGCATCACATGAGAAATAAACCCCAAGCCTTCAAGACCTGTAGACTAACTAGCCAGGATTTATCTGGTAATAAAATGAACATTTTATGAAAGGCTGTTTTGGTTCGTACCATATGAGGAAGTTGGTCGTGCTGCTTTGTAGGTAAACATACCGAAAGGAGGTACGTGTACTGAAGCAAACATTTTTATTAGAGAATATGGAGACCTCATTTTGGTTTACAGTGTGGCAAGTTACTACATGCAAGAAATGATTTAGTCTCTGGATCTTCTGGTGTCTTCTGGAACCATGCAGTTCAAACTATGCTGTGCCAGGAGGAAAGGAGAGAATGAGTGAGTGATGCAGATACAGCACAACACAACTAAGTCATCTACACATCCAAACTTTCATAGGTGTCTCATGGGTAAACATCTTAATGAAATCTGGGTAGCCATATAGTTTGGAAAGGGAAAACTTTTAGCCAAAAGGAGCTGCTGCTAGGGGAGATATTTGTGGAATCAACCCGAAACCTTATGCACCTCAGTGATGATCAAGTAGGTGTCTTGTCCTACTAAATGGAAATTTTAAAGAGCAGGGTGTGTGGGCATGAGCGCTTACCACTAGGTGGCAGTCCTACTTTGGAGGAAGCAAGGCAGCCTCTTAATAACCCTGTTCATGTGTAGACCAGATTTTCCTGGAGTTGGTGCCATGTTTTCAGGGGCTCAAACCCCACAATTTGGCCTGGAATTCCCAAAGAGCTAATTCCTCATTAGACATATAAAGATTTCCAAAAGTGTTCAGCTCCCGGCAACTCCCATGATGAATGTTTCAGGCCAGCTTGGCTCTTTGGAAAATCCATCTTTTTTGTTGCCTAAAGGGGACCTGAGGTCTTTTGAAAACGTGGACCTCCATTTCTTTCGACCAGTGATTCCAAATGAGGATGCTGCAGCACCCTGAGGTGCCTTTCAAAATCTTTTCAAAAAGCATTGAGAAGCACTGCTTTAGACAGTAATATGGTGGTGACCAAATCATAGATCATGAGCTATGTGCGACTCCCAGGCAAAGGCGAAGCGTAGGGGGTGCATGCCGGTGCACGTGCACCTCCTGAGCATGGCAGTGCACCCCCTACAAAAAGGCGCCGTCGACACTGTTGGCAGTGCCTGCGGATGGTCTGCGGGTGGTCCATGATCGCCCCTGGCTGCTGCTGACAGTGCCTGCAGGTGGTCGCCATCCCATGGTCGGCACTTGCCACCCCCATCCCCCCCATCACTGACAGTGCTGGTGGTGTCTGTGGGAGTTGCCTGCTCACCACCACCGGGCTCCCGCCACCGCGCTCCCACCACCACTGGCACAGCTGTGCCCCTCCAACCTCCAGGGGCACATGCTGTTCATGTTCCCAGGCAGTTTAAATGCAGCTCCTCAAGAAAGAATACTAGTGAAATAAAAGTAAAATCTTTTTCTCTGTGTTCATTCATTTTCTAATTTCAGTTTTCGGCTCATTCTTTATGCTAAGAAGGCATCTAACAACACATGGTTGCTGAAAGTGGGACATTGCATGCTGGTTGTCCATTCTGAGGTCAGTGCATTTCTAAAGTTGTGCATCTTGCGGCGCTTGGCTACATCAGGATTTCCATTTGTGGCTAGAAAGGTTAGGTAGTTTGGCTGCCCCTGCAATAATATGTTCTCTTGATGTGTTAACTGAGGATGGTAAGAACAATTATTCAGAATGGATGGGGTTGGAAAGAATACAAGGAGGGTGGGGATCTTTGACATATGCTGTTCAGAAGGATGTGCTACAGGAAAATCCCTCTGTGTGCCTGGTAGGGGAATGATATGCTTCTATGTACATGTTCAGTTATACTTAGTGTAGGCAAGGGGCTGTAGAAAGCAGATGGTGGGGGTGTTAGGGTGCATGGTTGACAGTCTAGAGGTTGTAAGTTCAAGGCCATAGCAGATGGCCTCATGGTATGGGCCCTGTCAGATTCCACTGAATCTGTAAATATTGCTTAAATACTTTGTCACACAAGGCCATGAAAAAGGAAAGGACTGGATTTCATCATGACCTCTTAGTCTTTAGATGAGCAAATCACCTGCCCAACCAGAGGCAGGTTGGGGTCTAACATTTACTAGAGTTGTAAGAATACTTTAGGTACATATAACATGTTGCCTACATTTATGGGAAACTTGTTCTGCACATTCACTCACTCTTGCCTACCTTGATGAGGTCCTTGTTCTATGCACAGGAAACACTTTCTTAGCTGAGGAGTTAAAATGATAATCAGAACCACCAAACCTCCGATACCAGCTGCCACCACCCCAATGATTGTTCCAATGGATTCTTCTATACCAAATAATCCTGGAGGGGTAAAGGCAGAGAGATGTAAGACATGCTGAAGAGGTATATGCAATGTAGAGCAGTACAGAAGGGACCGTTGGGATGCTACTGTTTACAATAGCCTCCTGCAGAAGAAGCTGCCTCCTGGGATATGATTATATAGCTTTCTTGATGGGCAGGACACTGTAGGTCTCTATGGGGAGGAAAATATATTATGCTGCAGATCACATTGATTTGTTTCAGTACAGGGCAAGAGGCTGCAATACAGTACAGGGACAGTGTATTGACCTGTGGTTCATGCTGATTTATTTCTGTGCAAGGGGTGACAGTGAATCATGATGCTGACTGCGTTTACAGGAATCATCCCTGTATTTTTCACTCATGTCACGTAAACAAAAAAGAAATACCTGGCAATATTTTTAAACCAACTTTGTGACTTTGACTTTGACTCTCAAAAGGAGAGTAAAGATCTGCATGCATCTGGGGACTTGCAGACATCTGCTACAGGATGTAATGATTCTACTTTTTTAGAGATCATTGCTTCTTGGAATCCCAGTGTTATAATTCACTGGAACTGAGTGAAGCAATTTGGGCATGTAAGGAGCCTTGGCTAGAGAAGGGTGGTAGGATGGTGCCACACAAAAAAAATCACTGTATCTTGGGAATGTGGGAGGTAAATAGGAGAGTAGGGCAGAGGGCAAGCAATGCCAGGTCAGATTTAAAATGGCTGCCAATTCACCTGGTGGTCACAATGACTGGCATTTTATTTTTCCACATGGAATACCATTATTTCACCCTGCAATTAATCCAAATCTAAATAAGACACCCTGCCAGATCTATATACAAATAAGATCTAGATCAGGTATTCATCACATCACTATTTGTCCAATCTCCCCAAAACACTTGAACAATGTTGCCACCACTGATAGCTGTGGGACAGAACCTGACAGTCTTACTCAGTTAATCAGTCCTCAGATAGGAAATTTCCCTTAAGTGTAATGGGATTTTACTGAGTTAAGAAAAAAATCCTTTCTGAATTTTGTCCTAATTCAGTAAATATCACTGACATGCTCACCTGTTTAAAGTTTACCTTCCTGTGCTGAATATTAATGGGGTTGCTCTCCATTTTTTAAGATAAGTATCTGCTTCAATGAATGCTTTGCTGGATCTGAGCATACAGGCAACAGAAGCCACTCTCCCGCAGGTATGTCACCAGAGTTTAAAGGCCTTTGCCACAGGCCTGACTTACTATTTTTACCATATGTCATGTCAAAGTGAGACAGAAAGAAGGCAAGATTTTGGGAAGAGTAGTCTCAAAGGCCAGTGAGAAGGGCATGAAGTAATTAAATAAAAAGTATTGCTTCCAGCAGCCCCAGGGGTGATAAGAACATAGGATTGAAATGAGTTAAAATCTCAGGCAGGTCTTCAGCAAAGAATGTGTTCACAGTGAGATCTCTTACTTTGTAAGTGAGAAAAGCACCATAGCAAGGGGCATTCAAAACTCAAGTAGGCAAAGGTAAGGGAATATCTTAAACTACAGCTCAGTGGTTTGGTCCACAGCTTGACCAAGGGGTAGACAAGCCAAGCTCATAGGCTCTTTTCATCTCTAATATTATCCAGTTCATTTAGGAGGCCCAGATCTGTGTTAAGAGCATGTGTTTACATTGCACTGGGTGAAACCATTGAGAAGCAAACTCCGACCACTTAATTTCATGTAATATGCATCAGATCCTGAAAATGAGGCAGTTCAGCCACCTTAAAGCAGCCCTGAGTGAATGAGCTACTTTGTTTTGGGTGTACTTATTGGCACTGGTGACATGTAGGGGGTGCACACGAGTGCATGTACACCCTCTGAGATTGGCCATGCACCCTCTGGAAGCGCCAGCCACAAACCCGGCAGGACCCCAGCCATTGGCGATTTGGTGCCCTCCCAGACTAGGGAGGCATCAGTCGCCCATACTTATTGGTGCACATTCAGGGCTGATCTAGGGCAGGTGCATTGCCTGATTTCCAGGCTTTGGGGTGAGTGAGTGGGTGGGGAGTGCTTTTTGTTGACATTAACAGGCTCAGCAGAGAGTTGGTGTAGACAAGCCTTCAGGACCAGATTCCACTCCACATATTGTTTTTAAGTATCTAAATATGATCCTATTCTACGCTGTTCAAGTCTCTGAAAATCTATTGTCAATTCCCTTCAGCTCCAAGTCAAAATGGTTGCCTGCCCCTACCATGTGCAACTGCACAGATCAACCCTGAAGATAGGAGAACAGAACTGGAATAACACAAGAGCATTACCTAGTGCTCTCCTGATCCTGAGTTTTGTGCCAGTCCCTGTCAACACCTTCCCACTGGAAAGCATCACCTGGCAGAAATAAATGCCATGATCACTTGCTGTCACATTGAGGATAGTCAGGGAAGCATCCCCTTGGGTTAAATCCCCACTCATGAAAGCCCTGGAGTAATTAGCCAAGATGGTCACATTGTTCTCCAGCAAGTCCCTGGATCCCTTTTCATCCTCTTTGTACCATTTCACCATCAGCTTGGCCAGGGAAGGACCCCTTGGACTGTGAAACTGGCAATTTAGGACCACGGTCTCTCCCTCTTTGGCTTTTTCTTTGGCTGGAGTCTGAGCCACAAATGGAAGCCATGGCTCAGGGATAGTCACCATTGGAGGCTGCTCTGTAGTGTGTGCTGTAGCAGGAGAGGTGATGGTTGCATCTCCATGAATAACACAAGCAGCTGCATATAAAGAGAGAAACATGAATAGGGTTAAGACTGACAAACAAAAATTAACTATGTAGTGGTTCCCTCCCAATGGCCACAGCAAAGAAGGGCATAGACTGGAGCTTGAAGGTTGCAACTCTTGTCATAATATTGGCCCTTTCTTGGCCCTCAAATTCCTTATATCTGGACTGGCCTTCTTCTGTTCCTTCTTGATTTCTTCCTAAAGGTCTTGAAAGAGGAGGCTCAATAAAGCCTTTTATTCTCTGGTTTTGTGAACCCTGTAGGGTTTGGTTGATGAATTTTCAGACATTTATAGGGGGTTTCCACCTGGAAGTCTCCCATCTACTCCATTCTTCCCTGTTAGGAAGCTCTGGGGCCCCATATTCTTCGCTAATTTATCTTGAAGGGCACAGGGGCCCCTGCAGAGTCAGGAGAAGAGTAGAGTTGGTTGTTTGGCCGGGTAAGCGTCTCAGGTGCACAAATAGTCTTAACTCATACTTACTTACTCAGGTCAAAATTTTAAAACATGAGTGCCTAAGTCCTTATTTAGACTTGATTTTTAAAAGGGCCTGGAAGATTTATCGGACCTGGAAGTCACTTGGCACATTTGAAAATAAGGTCACTCAGGTATCTAAATAGCCTTAAAAGCCTAACTTTAGGCAACCATTTTTTAGAAATCTTGGCCTAGTGTTTCCAGCAGATAAGCTACATTTGTGACCACACAGAAGCTCCATCCCAAGTCTCTATTCAAATGGGTTTGAGGCTGAATGTGGGTATTTCACACTTCTAGGGTTTCCCCTGTCATTTATATTTAGATACATCATCTGCCTACTCACTCTCTCACTGGGGGAACCCTATTTTTATTCATCCCATGTACATCAGACAGGGCAGAGCATTGAGCAGAGGTGCTGAATTAGCAGCAGTGGCCTACTGTTTTAAAAAATATGCAAGTGGAGTGGTCAGTCTGTGGAGAAAGGGTCTGGTGCAGTAGTGATCTTGCCAACTGCATCATGGCTCTTAGCATGGGCTTCATATCCCCTGCTTTCAGGTAGGTTTTCCAGCCTGCAATGCACTCCTGGCTGTTGTGGCTAGACTGTTAGCTATCTCAGTTGAAACCAGCATGGATATTTCTACGCTACATAGCAGTTTATACCTAAATTGCACATTTTTCACCTCCTAATCTAGACTACTGTCATAGGCACTGCCACAGAGTGTGACTACAGGGTGTTGACATACACAAGCTTGTTTGACATGTGAGTTGTGCTGGTCATTGCAGACTAGGCACAGCATTATCATGGACTGCAAAACCTGCCCAAGAAGCAGAGAAAATTAGCTTGCACTCAGCTTTTTGATGTGGCAGATACACTGCTTCTGGTAACACAACTGCAAAATAACTTGGGTATTGCTACCCTACACTGCAGTCACTGCTGTGACTGCAGAATAGATAGACCCAAAGTTATAAAGATAGAAGAAAGAAAAAGGAAGGGTGACAAAATGGCAGCAAGGGATCCTAGAATCATAAGGAAGTCGGGCTGAAGAGGACTGCCACAGGTCATCTAGCCCAACCCCCTGCCTGAGGCAGTTTCTTCCCTATCCAAACCATCCCATACAAATTCATTGTCTAAGCCAGTGTTTCTCAACCTTTTAAGTAGCAAGTACCCCCTAACTTCTGAAAATTTTAATAAGTACCCCAACATTCAATTTTCCAGGAGATTTTATATTTACAGACTAATGTGTGCCATATGTTGGAAGAAGGGCTGTATATATAAGGCCGTAATATGACAGATGTCTGATCTGGTGTGGGCAGGGTTGCCACCTTTTACACCAGGGGTGCACAACTCAAGTATGTACCTGGGCTAGAGGTGATGTTGGCCAAAGCTAGGAGGGCTGATAACCAAATTATTACCGGGGAATTAAATTTTTTAAATTGCACCAAATTTTTTGCCATAGTTTTGAGAGGAAAAGAAGGCGCGAGAGAGAGTGTTGGGGTACCTGCATACCACCTGCCTGCATCTTGCATACCCCCAGGGGTACACGTACCACAGGCTGAGAAACTATGGTCTAAGCCATGGGTGGGCAGAATGACAGATGTGGATGGCAGCCAGACTCCATTTCCCAGCAGCCCCTGCTCACGTGGCTCCCAGTCAGTGTCTACGGAAATCTTGGGGGCGCGGGGCTGTGACCCTGTGCTGTCATGACCCTGTGTTCCTGGGGTCTCCGCGGAGACTGGCCAGGAGCCATGTGGGCAGGGCATACAGCTGGGTGGGGAGTTGGTCCAGGCCTGGGTCTGGGGTTGGGATCTTGCAATGTTGATGGCAGGCCAGGCTGGGGCAGAATCATGATGCGCTCCTGGCCCTGCTCGCCCATCTCGCTCCCAGCTGCAACCCCATCCCAGCTGCCTGGTTGGGTGTCCTGCCTGCACAGGTCCTACCCCAGTGGTGGGTGCAGGATGCCCGGACAGCTGGGCTGTGTCTGGTGGCAACAGCCAGAAGGACCTGCTGCCACAGGGGCTGTGGGGAAATAGTCTGCCACGGGCTTGATCTGGCCCATGACCTGAACTTTGCCCACCCGTAGTCTAACCTCCTAGCAAAAGTACACAGTGAACTCTGACACAACACGAGACATAACACACAGGGAAAGTAGGGGGACCACAGCAGACAATGTCCTGCTGCTACAAAGGTTGTTAAAAATCTGCTCAAGAGCCTGTAGGAAGAGGGTTATGCCCCCTACTACGGAAAAAAGCAAAAATAAAAATTCCAATCCATACCAATCTGACCATGGAGCAAAATTCACTCCTGGCCCCAAATATGGCAGTCAGTCTGACCCTGAGCAGAGGGGCAGGACCCTCTAGCCAGGAACCTCTGGGTTTAAGTCTCAGCAGGAGCATTGGGACATGCCAGTCAAAATCCCCTGCCTTGTCTGCAGCCGACACCCAATGCCTCTGAGGAAGGCTTAACGCTCCCCCCACAATAGCAGGAGGGGCAAAAATTCCCGCCCAGCCCTATGCAGCAACGAGCAAAGCCCAGAAGTATGGGAAATGCCCACGTGAGAAGGAGAAGAGAGACCCCGGAGAATGAACAAAGGAGGGAAAGAAAGAGGAGAGTTCAGCCAGCTGAAAGAGGCATGCAAATAGGGTTTCTGGCCCATATAACCGTAGGTGGCCCATTTACAGGTCATGGTATAATAAAAAGGACATGGCTGGGAATCAGTTTGGTATTTGTCTGACAGGGGGATAATTACTAATTCTGACTGGACAGCCGATTTGCTGTCTCCTTCAACAGCATAAACTTTGGAAACCTGCACTATACAAATAGCTGGCACTATTTTGACAGCTGGCACCTTGAGAAAATGTGAACAAGGTACTTAAAAACACCATCAGACTTTTATCTGTTTATTAACAAGGCTTGTGACAGTATACTGGGCAGTGTTCAAAACCAAGAGAGGGGCAACATTACCCTACTGCTATTCACATAAGCAAGACAGGCTTGTAGTTGAGATTTAAAACCATACTCCCTCCAGTGGTTGCTAATCATATTATCCCACAGCTTTGAGTGAGGGGCAGCTGAGTGCTTCTCATTTCTGAATAAGCTTGGCCTGAGGAAACAAGAGGAATATTTTCCCCCTGCAATACCTCAGGAAAAGAACAGAATGGAATCCTAAGCACCAAAACCAAACCAAATTAAAGCCCTGATGATCCACAATAAGGGGTTGAGAATAAAATGTTAAGTTTATTTTTTTTCTTAAAATAATACCAGTCCCCACAATAATCAACCTTTAAAATCTCATGGAGTACAAAATACTGTACATAAAAGTTCAGTATGCCATTGTCTTGAGTCTTGTCTTGCCATTAGCAGGGACTAAAATGCCATCAGGCTGACTTGGTATTTTACGCGCATGGTCATGTGGCTGCATGCAGTAAGTAGTAAATGAAGACCTAAAGTACAAGACACTGCAGAATCAAAGCTTTTTTTATCCCTTTGCAAGCATTCTCTTTGAATTTCATCAGACACCTGCACAAAATCACTGCTGCATTTTCAATAATCATTATTATTCAGTATTTGGTTCAGGGTGGTGCAGAAGGACTGTGGTCAGTAATCAGTGCCCCTTTGTGGCATGTGAACAAATTAAGGTGAAGTGAAATAAGGTAGGGCTTCACTGTTGCCAGCTGCTCTGCAGTAACTGCCCTTATGCATACTACAAGTGGAAACCTAAAACTTGTAACCCACCATTAATAAAAGAGGACTAAGTTACAGTGGCTTGGCTTCCACTAACTGCAGAGTCAGAGCAGTGGTTCTCAACCTTTTTTTGTACCAAGACTCATTTGTAAACACTGATGGCCAGTCCTGACACAGTAAATAGTTTAAGAAGAAAACACACAAGTATTTTGACCCCAAAATACATACTACACACTACAAGATAAAGCAGCTCAACAGTCTTAGTTTCAAAGACAGAAATCAACATCA
>NW_005841947.1:877660-883769 GCF_000455745.1 Alligator sinensis
AAACATTCCCAGCAATATCAACATGAGGCCCTCGATTACTCCCAACGGACATTCATCATTGTGCAATTTGCACAAAGTAGATCGCCGCTGCCCCTCACTCTTGACTTGCAGCTCTTTGGCCCTGCCGGTGCCCTACAAGTCCCAACCCACAGCTCCCTACCCTCCAGCCCTGCTAGTGCCCCTCACTCCTGACCCAGTGCCCCACCCCTGTCCCCAGGCTCCGGCCCACCCAGTGTGTGGGGCAAGGGATGGGAATGTGGGGTGGGGATAGCGGGTATATGCCTACAGTGGGTATGGGGCTGCAGCCTGGCCAGACCAGCACAGGCAAGAGCTGCATCCATGGCCCTGCAGATGGGACCTGGAGCAGGGCGTCAAGACTCGTTGCTGCCACCACCACCACCACCAAGACCCTCGTGTCAGCCACGCTACCAGCAGCGTGAGGAGTAACAGATGGGGGAGGGCTATGCTGCCCTCACCTCCCACCACCAGTCACTTGCGCGCTGGGCCACGGCTCTACCATGCCGTCATGGCCTGGCCACCACTGCTCCCCTCAGGCTACCTGCATTGCCTACCTCCCCATCTCTTCTCTGGGTTAGAGACATGGCCTACGGGGAGTGGTGGCAGAAGGAGGCGATGAGGGCAGCATGGCTCCCCACCTCCTGTCCATAACTCCTCCCACAGTCTCACTACCCTATGACCCCAGCTGACTTCCTACCCCTAGGGCAGGGGGCTGGACTCAATGATCTTCTGAGGTCCCTTCCAGCCCTAATGTCTATGAAATCACCCTGCTGGGCCACAGAGGCAGCTCCAACCTGTGCAGGTTCAGCCAGGCTGCAGCCCCATGCCTGCTGTGGGTGCACAAATCTGGGGGGGGGGGGGGCACATGCCCCCCCCATGCATCATCTATGTGGGTCTTCCCTCTTCTTCCCTGCCCCATAGGCTTACTCTCTACGCTGTCTGGCTGCCAACAGCAGGTGTATCCATGCACATGCATGTGGTGCCTCCTGCCTGATCGCTCTCCTCCCATTTTCCCCAGGTCCAAGCAGCCCCCGCAAGGGGAAACCCATGATTTCCCACATTTTTCTCCTTTAAAGGAGAAAATCCATGGTTTTCCATGTCTTTTCATGATTGTTCACAACCCTTTCATATATTCTTGCAACCCGCTTGTGGATCACGACCCACAGATTCCGAAATACTGAGATAGAGTACATGGAGCAGCTGATGTGTAGCAAAGCCTTGCTGCGCTGCCTTGTGCCCAGCAGTAAATTGTACAACTTTGCCCTAAGCAGCAGGTAAGAGAGAACTCATGGGTTCAAAGACAGGGAGAGCACAAACTAAGAGTAACAATTGCTAACTGGCTACAAAATCTGTTTGCATTTATAGTGTTATGCATTGCAGTGCACTTTTCACATTGCATCCAAGAGTAGATGAGAGACACCACCACCAAAACTTGAGTGGGGCAGGCATTTTTTGACAAAACAATTTTTCACCAGAAAAATGTGTTTCCTGAAACTGCAGCTTTGCAAAGGACTGGAGTAGTATAGTACTACCATTATACTCTTTTTTCAAGAAGGATTTTTCAGGTCCGGGATGGAATTTTGGTCAAAATACAAAAAGGACAGAAGAGGCTCTGACCCAGAACTGCAAATACCTCTGGGCACTCAGCTGGGATGTGGGAAAGCCATCGAATCTTAGAAAGGTAGGGGTGAAAGAGAACTCATGAGGTTGTCTGGTCTAACCCTGTGCTCAAGAGAGGATTATCCTGATATAAATCATTCCAGTCATCTGTTTAGCTAACTCTAAAAACTTTCAAGGATTGAGATTCCACAATCTTCCTGGGTAATCTGCTCCAGTGCTTAATCTCCCTCACAGTGAGAAAGTTCTTCCTAGTATCTACCCTAAACTTCCCTTGTTGCAATTTAAGACCATTGCTTCTTGTCCTGTCCCCTGCAGCCACAAAGAATAGTTTGTCACCCTCCTCTTTGTAACGATTGTTCAGGTATTTGAAAACTGTTATAAAATCTTCCCTCATTCTTCTTTTATCCAAACTAAATTGTCCCAGCTCTTTCAATCCTTCCTTGAAAATCAAGGTGTTTAGACATCGAATCATTCTTGTCTCTCTCTGCTGCTCTCTTTCTAATTTGTCTGTGTGTTTCTTGAAAAGAGGGACCTAAAACTACACACAATACCCCAGGTAAGGGATGTGAGTCCCTGCACCAATGATGTTTAATTATCTGTGAAAGGTCTCACTGGTTCAGGAAGAGATGCTGAGAATGGCCTGTGGCCTGGTGCCCTCCCCTGAGATGTTGGGAGAATGGCAGTGCAGAGGCGTGAACCTACATATCCCAGGTGTGTGCCCATCAGGCCACTAGGCATGCTAGGGTAACTCTCTCTATCCTAAAAAAACTTCAAAAACCCTTGGGTTTGTCAAATTGTGGAATGGGACATTTTTTTAGGTCTCAAAAATTTCTGCAGGATAGGAAAACCTGATTCACGCTAACTGAAATGCCTTTGAGGTGGTAGCACTAGCTATAGCAAACAGCACAGGCACAGTCCAGCAGTGGACTACTGGCTGTCCCACGGGAGAGAAGAGACACATGACTCCACTGTAGCGGGTGTAAAGGAGGACACAGACGGACCCCAAGGCTCTCTCTGGCTCTGAGATTGATTAACACAGCCTGTACAGCCTCATGCTGCCACCCAGGATGGCTGCTGTGTCCCACCCCCAGAGCAGCCGCATTTCAGTGGTAAGTGGGTAACCCTTATCAACACAGTCTGTAATGCTCTTTGGTATAAAATGCATTTTCAGGCTGAGAAAAATATTCTTCCTGTCCTGAACTGTAACAGCTTTCTGTGAAACCAAATTTCACTCCAGAGCTCCGTGTCAGGGCTGAGTTAGCAATCTTTAAAATATGGTTTATAAAATGCTTTGGCATGAGAGGCATATTCTCCTTCACTTCCTGCCCCAAAATGTCGCTTAGCGTTTCTGTGTGCTAGTAGGACTAGGCAGCTGCCACATTCCATCCCAGATATTGGCTGCATTTCACTGGTGGATGAAAAGATTCATCTATAGCTATTTCGGAAAGTTTAATAAACACTTTGGCATCTGTTACATAAACATGGGATACTTCCCACTGTTATTATTACTACTGCATTACAATCTGGAAGTTATTTCAGTATTTTCAGTGACATTCTGACCCTTAATATATACATTTGCTATGTCAACATCGTTATGTTGTAAGAAAATTTAATGGGCCAGTAAGGTGGCCCTTTTTGTTTTTTGTAGAGTTGCATTTGGCCATAATTAGAATGACTTGCAATAGGACCAGTGCCTCAGTCTCTCTCTAAATCAGGGGTCAGCAACATTTTTGGGCAGAGTGCCAAAAAACACCCACAACCTCAACCTATAAAATTTTGGCATGCCAGGGGCAGACAGTGGGGGAGCCATGAGTGGCCCAATACTTGTTACAGCAGCACAACCCTGAGCCCTTCCCGACCACCTGCCCTGAGGCACGTGTACTAAGCAAAATGCTTTTGCGTGCCACGCTCTGGCACTCATGCCAGGGGTTGCCTACCCCTGCTATAAATGGTTCCATGTTGTTCCAATGAGATTGGTGGCAAAATGCAGGCATGAGTTTTAAGCCTGTTCTAGTTTTGTGCCATAGGCCACCCCCAGTTAGCCCAGCAGTAAGCAAGTACTGGCCATATGACCTGTGGGAGCGGGTCGGAGGTAGCCAGATGTGTTGCTAGCTGTGGTGTGTGTTAATCATATTTGTCTGATGAGCTATTGCATTTGGGAGGATCTTTGATCCAAGGTTCATCTCCCAGTATTTCAAAGCTATAAATATAGGCATCATAATTATTAGATTTACCATCTTATTGTTTCCTCACTTCCAAGAAAGGGAAGGAACTGATATGCATGGGGCTGACCAAGAAAGACACAGAAAGTGGAGAAAAGAGATCTAAAGCAAGTTCTCCCTTTCATTTCTACTGGAACTCCACAGAGTGCCAGCACCAAGTGTTAGAATGGCAGCAGGAAATGTTCGATGAGACCAGGACTGCAGAGATGTTGGGAAGATGAAAGGGAAGGAGGGGACAGATGCAGTCATGGAAATGCTAAACAGCTGGAGTTCTTGGAGTTTGCTTTCTCTCATGAAGCGGAAGTTGGTTCCCAGTTCCTTATTCCTGGTTCCCTATCCTTATTCCTTATTCCCGGTTCCTTTACCAAAACTAATCTAGACCCAATAAAAGCTTGTTATTAGTGAATTACACATCCTAAAGAGAGAGAATTTCATTAGTTATGCATATGTACTAATTAATACACATGGGCGACTGGTGCCTCTTTACACCAGTGAGGGACCGGGGTGGGGGGGCGATTACACTGATGGGGGGGAGGTCCCTCCATGGCCAATATCACTGACCAGGGAAGGGGATCCCCCTGCAGCCGATTCACTCACCAAAAAGTGGCCAAGCCACTTCCAGAAGTCCCGCATTTAATGGCAACCCCACTCCATGGCTGGCACTTGCAGGGGAGGCACCTACATCAAGTACAGAACCCTAAATGAAGGTCAGATTAGGATAGGATTATGGGGCAAAATACTTCTTAGGCCACCCCAAACTTCCTCTCGATACCACTGGGGGACTGTCCCAAAGAACCCTGGCCACAGTCCCACCTGGCCTAAAGCATGGTTTGGCCATGCCAGGCTGCCAACTAACAGCCCCCATGCCCACTATACTAAGTATAATGCCTTGAATAAGGAACTGGCTTTTTGGCTGGAATTATGGCTAGAAATTCTGATTGGGCCCACCTGCCAGAATACCTCTGTGCCACTGGGGGACTCTCCCGGACGCATTGGATCAGAGTGTTGCCCGGCCCAAAGCGCAGTTTGGCCGTGTCAGGTTGCCAACTGACAGCACCCTTGCCACTGTGCTAAGTATATGGACCCGAAGAAGGAACTGGATTTTGGGCTGGGACTGTACCTAGAAATCCTTCTTGGGCCACCCCCAAACCATGTCTGTGTGTCACCGGGGGACTGCTGGACTGGAGTCCTGCCCAGCCCAGAGTGCAGTTTCTTCATGCCATGCAGCCCCCACATGCCCACACTGCACTAGGTATAATGGCTCGAATAAGGAATTTCTTTTGGGCTGAGATTAGCGATATAGATTCTTCTTGGGCCACCCCACGCCATGCCTCTGTGGCACTGTGGGACTCTTCTGGACACCCTTGACCATGTTTTTGTCTCGTCCAAAGAATGCTTTGTCCATGCCAGGCACCAATTTACTCACCATCCACATGTGCTATTTACATTGCTACCAATAAGGAGCTGCCCTTCTGCTGGGTTCAGGGGGCAAAACCCTCATGAAATCATCCCAAAACACTTCCCCACTACCACGGAGCATCCTGAAGAAATCTGGGCATGTCCCTCTCAACGCAGTGCAAGCTTTTTGAATGTAAGCCTACCAGCTGACACCCAACCTTTAAAACCTTTATGTTGCTGTTCCACCAGGCACTGGATGGCAGGACGAATGGCTGCATGCAAACATAGGGCACCAGTAATGGACCTCTGCTCTGACACATGGTATTTAGCATGTGTCAGAACAGACTTGATTAACTGAGTCTGCTGCCAGTCTGCTAAAGCGTGCTAATTAGTGCACTCCAGTAACTTCTGCATCATGTGTATCCACTGTGCCCGTGTTTGAAAATGGCAGCAGCAGTGCTTTAACTAAAGCTCTTCGAACCAACTTTGTTAAAGCACCCCCACCGCCGTTTTGAAGCGTGGGGCGCTGAATACAGGCAGTCCTCAGACTTACAACACAACTGGTTCCTGAAAACTGCATCTTAAGTCAAAATGTTGCAACTCGGAATCGATTTTCCCATAGGAAACAATGTTATAAATGGGGGATTGGTTCCTGAACCAAGGCCCAATACCCTACTTTCACCAAAAAATAACCCAGAATTTTGTACTCAATCAATTATAGATGAGTAACATAGCTTGAACCTGTACGGAAAATCCTCAAAAAATTGCAACCCATATTAGAAAAAGACCCTATTCTTAAAAAGATCTTCCCAGAGCCACCCATCCTAGCCTTCAGACAAGCACCGAACCTC